>NC_044066.1:17086653-17124153 GCF_902167405.1 Gadus morhua | reverse complement strand
ATTCATGCAGTACCATACAGAAGCCACCTGATGGCGCCAGATGTACTACTACCATCCAACGCATTCTTGAGTGTCTGTCTTTACGATAGGAGCTTTCAGGAAAACATCGTGAACTTGACTTAAAAAAGCAGGCTTACTGCTCAGTCAGTAAATAGGATACAGATGTCTTGCTGTGCAGATCTTTCTGTGGCCGACCCAGCATCACTGGGCCCAGAGTTAAATCCCACTAGCCTGGCCCCATAATAAGAACCATGGTGTGGAGCTCAGGTACTGTTCTTGTCTTGTAAGTAACCAGTGGGTTCAGTGGGTTGAATCCCCTCATCCTCTCTCAGTTGTTTGAGGTTTAAAATGGTAGAAGGCTGTTGTGAGCGTGCTTGTCAAAACAAGCAGAGTTTGAGGAGGAGAAGAAGAAGAAGAAGAAGAAGAAGAAGAAGAAGAAGAAGAAGAAGAAGAAGAAGAAGAAGAAGAAGAAGAAGAAGAAGAAGAAGAAACAGTTGACATCGAATCTGAACCATCCCTGTGGGTGCTCCTGACACAAGACACAGTTTGAATGTGGGGAGGTCCAGAAAGGCTGTACTTAATAGAAATTCTAGTTTCACCTACTGTATCACACACACACACACACACACACACACACGCGCGCGCATCTAGCTGCCAATCGCAACACGTTTCCTCCCCTCTCACCCCTTCAAAACGGTGTCATGAAGTTCCCTTGGTTTGATCTGTGAAGGACAAACCAATGACTCCACCTCTGGTTGGACAGCAGATTAACGGACAGAAACTGTCAGAGTCCAAAGTTCCCAACTGAATTCCCGTTCCCTTGTGGAGCAGCAGGGACGTGCCGGCCATATTTACGGAGCGTTCTGTGGAAGGTGGCGCTGGCTTTGGTTCTGACTCCGTTACTACGAGCCAATCGCTCGCCGGCGCTCGTTGTTCGTGATGTCATGGATTCAACCGGTGTGTTGATTCAGCTCCCCTCGCGCTGACGGACAGACACACATGTTGGAGGGAGAGAGGCTCGATGCGGAGATGAGTGGGCGTGGAAAATGTGCACACACGCACATTGAGATGAGAACAAACACACAAACACACACACACCGTATATTGGAGGTTGAGAGAAGGTGGGGGGTTAGGGGGGGATACGCCCACGTGGCATGTGTACTGCGAGAAAGATCAGCTTGCTTGCCATGATTCACTAACACACACACACATACAGTCAAAAAAACACACACATAGACCCACACACACGTATACACACAGACACTCACACACACACACACACACACACGACTGTTGCTATCGTTACATGATCAGAATATGTCCATAGATGTAAGATTATACTTGGACTAGTCTTTATCGTCTTTATAGTCTATAAAGACAAGTCCAACCATGTCCTTCTGTGTCACAGTTAGTCATTATTTCACTCCTATCTTAACCATCAACACATTTCCTCTTCTGTATTGGAACTTAATATTTACATTTTCATTGGACATAAAAAGTAATTAGATAAACTGCTTCGGTAATCTTAACACCGATAGAGCTTTTTGAACTGAACTGAGTAGAATGCGCTGTTTAAACCTCCTCCCCCCCTCCCTCCACTGTACCCCCCCCCCCCGCCACCCCCAGGAGGTGGACATCTACACGGTGAAGCCCGAGGACCTGGCCTTCACCTCCGCCTTCTGCCTGCAGATCCAGAGGAACGACTACGTCCACGCGCTGGTCACCTACTTCAACATCGAGTTCACCAAGTGTCACAAGAAGACCGGTTTCTCCACTGGTAACACATTCGACCACCCCCCCCAAACAGCCAGAGCTACACCAAGCTAAAGGATTCTGTAACACTGTCACATTCGACCACCACCCCCCCCAAACAGCCAGAGCTACACAAGGCTAAAGGATTCTGTAACACTGTCACATTCGACCACCACCCCCCCCCAAACAGCCAGAGCTACACCAAGCTAAAGGATACTGTAACACTAACATTCAACAACCAGCCCCACATAGGGCAGAACAGCTGGATAGATATCTGTACATTATCTTAGCTTTGCACATTTTCTTTTTCACCATTTTGTGTATTTTTTTTAAGGCGAAATTTCAACATTCTCAGTAACTAAGTGTTTTTGGGAGAGACATGCTGAATAATGACATCATGTTTTCAAACTCAAAAATAAACGTTTGAATAATCGTGAATTCAATATTCACCAAAATAATCGTGATTATGATTTTTTCCATAATCGAGCAGCCCCAGCCAGAGCTACACCACGTTAATGGATACTACCGGTCTGCGTGATCGAAGAGTCGTAAACATCTCCCCTGGCTTACCGAAAACAGCCGTTTCAATTGATTAGTCAAAATGTCTACCGTATACCAGTGCTGCCAAAAGAGCATGAACGTACACGTTCCCTATGTCTGCCACGAATGTGAACAATGGCAACGTAACACTGTGATGTTTCTGAAAACAGTAATGTTATTCATTGTCTTACTGGTTTCCCAAAAGATAACAGGTCCATATTTTCCATCGTTGACATTCGTGGCAGGAGAGCTCAAACTATATGGTCTTTGGAAAATTGCAATTTCTAAATAGTCCTGCTTAAAATCATAGTCATATTTCCGGGATAATTTGTTATGATTCCTCTGATTTTCATAGAGCCAATGTGTCACTTCTGTTGGGGAGCTTCAGCAGAGCATCGCCGCTTATCCAATGACAGGGAGACACCACAGTGCAAAGCCTGCTGCTTATGTAATGCAATGTCAAGGAGAACATTCTGTGGTTGCTGATATGGAGTGTCTGTTAGACCCAAGGCTTCTTCTTATTCATGAAAACACACACACACACACACACACGCACACACACACACACACACACACACACACACACACACACACACACACACACACACACACACACACACACACACACACACACACACACACACACACACACACGCACACACACTCTGTTACTATAGTACTTAAGTCTTCATGTCAACAAGCCTGAAGGCGTTTAACCATCCTCATAAGGTTAAGAACTACAGAGTTCCACTTCTTTGCGCTGAGGGGCTGCAGGTGAACCCATGCTGATCTGATCTCTCTCGTTCCTCACACATCGATGTGTCAGACAACCCGCGACACCTTTGGGTGTTTCTGACACTTATCTTTATTATCTGTCTCTGCAGCACCCACCCTGACGAGCCCTCTTGTTCCTTTAACCCTTTCCTTCGCTCTCCTTATTTCCATTTCTTATTTGCCTGTCCTGTTGTTACTGCGTTGGTAACTATCTCCGTCTAATCCTACAATTCTCGTCTTTGTGTTTGTTCCTCTTCCCTTACTCACTATCCCTTTCCTTATGCATTCTTCCTTCCATCCTTGCCGCTCTCCCTTCCTGCTTCCTTGTTACCTTCCTTCCCTCCTTCTTCCTTGTTACCTTCTCTCCCACCATCCCTCCTTGCCTCCTTTCTCGCTTGCTTCTATCCTTCCCTTTGCCCTTCCCTTCCTTCTCTCCCAACCTCCCCTCCCTCCCTCTCTATAAACCTCTCCCTCCCTGCCTCTCTCTCCCTCCCCCTCTGTCTCTCCCCCTCTGTCTCTCCCCCTCCCTTCCTGCCTCTATCTCTCCCCTCTGTCCCTCCCCCTTTCTCCCACCTCCCTTCTTCTGTCTCTCCCACTCCCTTCCTGTCCCTCCTGCTCCCTTCCTCTGTCCCTCCTGCTCCCTTCCTGTCCCTCCTGCTCCCTTCCTCTGTCTCCCCCCCCCCCCCCCCCCTCAGCTCCGGACTCCCCCAGCACCCACTGGAAGCAGACCGTGTTCTACCTGGAGGACTACCTGACCGCCAGGAAGGGGGAGGAGATGTTTGGCAGCATCGCCATCCGGCCCAACGAGAAGAACAAGGTGAGAGCCGACCTCAGGTCAATACGTCTGTTATGCTAGCACCACTTCCTCTTTACTCTGGTCTTCTTTAGAGCCGACCTCAGGTCAATATGTCTGTTATGCTAGCACCACTTCCTCTTTACTCTGGTCTTCTTTAGAGCCGACCTCAGGTCAATACGTCTGTTATGCTAGCACCACTTCCTCTTTACTCTGGTCTTCTTGAGAGCCGACCTCTGGTCACTATGTCGACCTCTGGTCACTATGTCTGTTATGCTAGCACCACTTCCTCTTTACTCTGGTCTTCATGAGAGCCGACCTCAGGTCACTATGTCTGTTATGCTAGCATCGCTTCATCTTTACTCTGGTCTTCTTTCATTTCCAGCGGGACCTGGAGTTCACCCTGGAGCTAGACTTTAAAGGACAGCTATGTGAGGCAGCTATTTCTCATGATTACAAAATGCGCTAGGGACCGACCCGACGCTAGGCTACAGCGTAAACCCAAACCCCTCCGGACAACAGAGGAGGATCTACAGGCTCTACAAGAACCATTCCTGTTGGCCGCCGACACTGAAGACATCTGATTGGCTGTTGTCCGGCCGTCAGAGGGAGCCATTTACTTTGAGCAATAGTTGCCATCGACACCAACCTGATTGCCTTGGGCATTTCATTGAATGTACTATCCTAAACTTGATTTCTTGACAGTACTTTTTATTTTTATTTCATGTTTTTGTAGTTATTTGAGTACATCAGTGAGAAGATCGATATTTATGATGTGTCAAATGTTGTGCATTTCTCGGTCTGACGTGAAACAAGTTATAATTTAAACCTAATTCCTTATTATTCCGTTAGGAATTACATATTCATTGTATATGTAGGGGGTCTATTGTAGTTGAGTTTTTTATCTGCATGTGTAATTATTTGAGCCCCATTGATTTTCAAAACAATGAATTTGAACAATTGAATTTAAGATCATTCATAATTTACTCAGTGCAAGAACTATAAGCCTCAGAAGAAGAAGAAAAATGCAATATGTCTGACGTTATTTTGAAACATGAACGTGAAAATGATAAAAGGGCCATGAAAAGAACTGTTCCAACCAATTGTTACAAAGAATTTAATAGTTGTTTTTTCTAACCTGTGATTTTAATTCAAAAACAAAATTTCAATAAATTCCGGTGGTCATATTGGTTTTTGATTATTCTTATCTTAGGTTGATTACACAAAATAAAAAAATGAACATCACCAATCCCCATCAATGGATCAGTCATCTTAAATATATCTGTTCACGGTGATTCTCCGAATAGATCTTGTTCACCTCGCGGCCCTCTTGGTTCTTCTAAACGCTTAGAACCAAGATGGGGCCAAGAGCTACAAGGTGAATAAAGGCCCATGTTCATCAGACCAGCGCTTAGAGTAAATATCAACGCAATCTCTTTGTCTTCAGGTCCTTTCCTCTAATACGTAAAATACTCATATTTCATTCATTCTTTCGTTAATTGCAACGCAATTTCTGCTTATCTGTCTTCATCTTCAGTTTAAACAACGCGGAGCTAAGTCCATAATGAGTGCTCAAATAAAATAGAATATAAAGTCCAACCCAAAGTCCATTGATATGAAGCCCACAGCCTTCACACATCATCCATCCATGTCCAGCAAACGCATCGGACGAGTGTGAGGTGTAATCGGGTTCTACCAACGTTCCACCACATGTGTCCGTTCCCCCCGGGTTCTACCAACGTTCCACCCCGTGTGTCCGTTCTCCCCGGGTTCTACCAACGTTCCACCCCGTGTGTCCGTTCTCGCCGGATTCTACCAACGTTCCACCACGTGTGTCCGTCCACTGCGTTCTACTTGCAGCAGGCTTTCTTCTTCACGGGCTGGGCGGTGAGGATGATGGTGGTGTCTCTCACCCTGTCCTCCTGCTCCTTTAGAACTCTGGAGACGCAGACGCAAACACACACACACACACACACACACACACACACACACACACACACACACACACACACACACACACACACACACACACAGTGAGTCAGTGCTTAGTGGCAGGGTATCATATCAGAATTAATATGGGCGAGAATAAACAGGAGGGAGTAATCCTTTGGTTCTGAATTGAAACCCTTTTCCTCTGTGAGTGTTCATGCGGTTCGGTTCTTATGTGTAATGGAGCGTCACCTGGCCAGGTGGGTGAGGGACTCAGCCACCTGGTTCCCTGTGAAGGCGCTGACCTCGTAGAACATGATCTGGGCGACCTGCACGGGACACACAGACACACACGTTAACAGGGAGGCCGTTAGTAACGTGCCTTCATATGTACAGACAGATGCCCCCTGCTGGTGGTCCCAGGGATGGTTCACAGTTTACATTCATGTCTTGAGTGAATTGAGTGAAATCACGGCATTGCAAAATATGTCGGCAGTTTAAATCGTCACTTTAAATAGAACGATAGGTGATAAGGGAAGAGATACAGGTGAAATAATGTTATTAAAGAAAAGTTGTCATTTAAATGTTTAAATAAAATTAATGACATGGGATAAGAGACAATATAATGAATAGGTGTACAGGTGAAATAAACGTATAAAGTTGTAGTTTTAATGTTCACACAAAACAGCATGATAAGGATAAGAGCAGAGGCTCTGAACACGTGTGCCTTCCGGTGGAGCCGTGCGTGCTAATACCCCCAGGCGCCACTGACACTGTCACCATCAGTGTGTCGAGTGTCAGGGTCTTGTCTGTACTCTTGGGATTAAAAGGCGCTTTGGATAAAAGAAACGTCGACCGTGTGACATTTACGAGCGGATCTGTGTCTAAATGTGCCCAATGTGAACCTCACCCACCTCAGCCAATAGGAAGGCCTCTTTGTAGGAGACCTGTCGCTCCTCATCTTTGTCCATTTTGTTGCCTAGCAACAGGATGGGGATGCCTTCGCCTGCAGCTTCCTGGTACCAAAAAAAAAAAGAAAAGATTAAAATGAGCCTCCCACAAAATGAATCAATGCCTTCCAAACAAGGGGCGGTTCATCTGGGTAGGACTGATGGAGGGGATCGAACAGTGCACCTGGGCGGTCCAGCCCCCATAACCAAGACAACTTCCTTGTGCTTCATATCAGAGGGGGAGGAGTCTGACCAGAGGGGGAGGAGTCTGATCAGAGGGGGAGGAGTCTGATCAGAGGGGGAGGAGTCTGACCAATTACAGGATCCTGATCACACCAGGGGGGGAGGAGTCTGACCCATTACAGCTTCCTGGTCATACCAGTGGGGGAGGAGTCTGACCAGAGGGGGAGGAGTCTGACCCATTACACTCCCCTGGTCACCCCAGAGGGGGAGGAGTCTGAGCAGAAGGGGAGGAGCCTCACCTGGACGTTGTCCAGCCAGGGCTTGACGGCCTTGAAGCTGTCCTCCACCGTGACGTCGTACATGACCACCACGCCGTCCGCCTTCCGGAAGAACTGCTTGGTGATGCTGCGGTACCTGCAGCGGCCACGGGCAACACGTTAACAACACACACACACACACACACACACACTGACACATACACATACACACACACGCACAAACACATACACTAACACACACACATAACTGAGGTACCTGCAGCAACACGTTACCAACAGATAGCATATAGCACTTTGCAAGGAACTGAAAGAGTGTGTGTGTGTGTGTGTGTGTGTGTGTGTGTGTGTGTGTGTGTGTGTGTGTGTGTGTGTGTGTGTGTGTGTCCGCATCTATGTGTGTGTGGATTCATGTAGAAATATTATGTTATCGATTGATTCATCAAAGTATAACTCCCCGTTTGAATGACCAAAACTATGATCAAACCATGCATGAAATGGCAGCTCTGTGATCTCCTACCTCTCCTGTCCTGCTCTGTGTTCTCCTACCTCTCCTGTCATGCTCTGTGCTCCCCTACCTCTCCTGTCCTGCTCTGTGATCTCCTACCTCTCCTGTCCTGCTCTGTGATTTCCTACCTCTCCTGTCCTGCTCTGTGATCTGTGATCTCCTACCTCTCCTGTCCTGCTCTGTGATCTGTGATCTCCTACCTCTCCTGTCCTGCTCTGTGCTCTGTGATCTCCTACCTCTCCTGTCCTGCTCTGTGATCTCCTACCTCTCCTGTCCTGCTCTGTGCTCTGTGATCTCCTACCTCTCCTGTCCTGCTCTGTGCTCTGTGATCTCCTACCTCTCCTGTCCTGCTCTGTGCTCTGCGATCTCCTACCTCTCCTGTCCTGCTCTGTGCTCTGTGATCTCCTACCTCTCCTGTCCTGCTCTGTGCTCTGTGATCTCCTACCTCTACTGTCCTGCTCTGTGCTCTCCTACCTCTCCTGTCCAGCTGTGTCCCACAGCTGCATGGCCACCTGGGTGTTGTCCAGGGTGAGCGTCTTCACGCTGTAGTCGATACCTGACAACACACAACACAGCTCATCAACACACAGCACAGATCAGTAACACACAACATAACTCATCAACACACAACGCAGCTCATCAACACATAAGAACTCAGGTTTGTGTCAGTGGTCCAGAGAACGTATATAATGTAATGTGCTTTTTTAATCCATTTTTTTAATTAAAAGGGAGATGATAGCTGTGTTCTAATATTTTAGAGATTCCTATGGTTTGTGTACATTTTCTTATTAAAATAAAAATTATATACATGCATAATATTATTAGATTTCTTCAAAATGATTTTAGTATTACTGTAATTCACCAAAGGGGCTATAGTTGCACCTGTAGTACATCACCCAAAGGCATGACAACCAATTGGACATGACACAGCTTAAAGCAGGGCTGGGGGGGGGTGGAGGGAGATGAAAGCAGGGAGACCTATCCGACGTGACTTAAGCTGCCGTTCAGTGTGTGCCAGGCCTCTGAGACAGCCAGTGTGACTCTGTAAGCCTCCTCATGTGATGCTAAACCACGACAGACGCTAACACCAGTGTTAGTGTATGTAGGAGGCATGTGTGTGTTAGTGGACATGTACCTGGTGTAGGGTACGCATGTACACAGTAACACACACACTCACATGCACACAGACACAGACACAGACACAGACACACACACACACACAAAGACACACACACACACACACACACACTGATCTCGGTGCTCACCCACGGTGGCGGAGGTGGCGGGGCTGAAGCGGCCCTCGCAGAAGGAGCGCAGCAGGGAGGTCTTTCCCACGCTGGAGTTCCCCACCAGCACCACCTTGAACAGACGCTCAGGGACCGACACGGACCCCTCCCTCACCGGCTGACCCCGGGACGCAGGGGACAGGAGACGGGGACGAAGGGGACAGGGGACGAAGGGGACAGGGGACGGGGACGGGGACGAAGGGGACAGGGGACGGGGACGGGGACGAAGGGGACAGGGGACGGGGACGGAGGGGACAGGGGACGAAGGGGACAGGGGACGGGGACGAAGGGGACAAGGGGACAGGGGACGGGGACAGGAGACATGGACGGGGACGGGGACGAAGGGGACAGGGGACAAAGGGGACAGGAGACGGGGACGAAGGGGACAGGGGACGAAGGGGACAGGGGACGGGGACGGGGACAGGGGACGGGGACGGGGACGAAGGGGACAGGGGACGGGGACGGGGACGAAGGGGACAGGGGACGAAGGGGACAGGGGACGAAGGGGACAGGGGACGGGGACAGGAGACATGGACGAAGGGGACAGGGGACGAAGGGGACAGGGGACGAAGGGGACAGGGGACGGGGACAGGAGACATGGACGGGGACGAAGGGGACAGGGGACGAAGGGGACAGGGGACGAAGGGGACAGGGGACAAAGGGGACAGGGGACGAGGGGGACAAAGGGGACAGGAGACGTGGACGAAGGGGACAGGGGACGAAGGGGACAGGGGACGGGGACGCAGGGGAGAGGGGACAAGGACGGGAACAGAAACGAGACCATAAACTTCAATTTAACATTAAATATGAATGGTAATGAACTCAAAAAAAAGGAACACATGAGGTGAAAACAATAAAAAACAGTGAAAACCTGAACAAAAACATGAACGTCAAAGAAAAATGTAAAAAATTATGTGAACGTGAATGTAAATGGACTGCATTTATACAGCGCCTTTCTAACCAGTGGCCCCCAAAGCGCTTTACAACCCTGCCTCACATTCAGCCCCCGACGGCGGAGTCAGCCCCGCAGGGCGACAGCCAGCTGGTCAGGAGCAGTCAGGGTGGAGGGGCTCGCTCAGGGACACCTCCACACTCAGGAGGAGCCGGGGATCGAACCAGCGACCAGGTCAACGACCACCCCGCTCTACCTCCTGAGC
This sequence comes from Gadus morhua, assembly GCF_902167405.1. Taxonomy (NCBI): domain Eukaryota; kingdom Metazoa; phylum Chordata; class Actinopteri; order Gadiformes; family Gadidae; genus Gadus; species Gadus morhua. The sequence goes on along the minus strand of NC_044066.1, from coordinate 17,114,006 downwards.
TACTGCCGCCCGCTGAATGTGAACGTTAACATGGATGTGACACACACACACACACACACACACACACACACACACACACACACACACACACACACACACACACACACACACACACACACACACACACACACACACACACAGGCTCTCTCTCCAGGGACGTACGTGCTGGGTCTCCTTGCCGACGGGCTGACCCCGGGGGGCCATGGGGGTCTTGGTCATCCTGGAGAAGCGGGACCTGGTGACGACTGGCGCCGCCACCGGAGCCACGCCCACAGCCACGCCCACAGCCTGCTGGGCGGAGCTGGAGGGGGGCGTGGCCATGGACTCGCTGGTCAGGTCGACGCCGCTGGCCTCCAGGTCGCTCTGCGCTGCCTCCTCCCCCACCTCCTCCAGATCGTCTTCATCCTCCTCCTCCTCCTCCTCCTCCTCCTCCTCCTCCTCACTGAGCTGGTGCAGGAGGGGCTGGGGCCCCCCCAGCAGCAGGTGGGGAAGGTGGTCCTCCTCGATGGAGATCACGCGGCGCAGGGGCCACCCGTCCAGGGGCCCGTCCAGGCGCTCCTCCTCCTCCTCCTCCTCCTCCTCCTCCTTCGTCCTCCTCCCCCCCGCCCTCCCCCTCTCCCTCTCTCGCTGCGGCCCCCTCTTGGCCGCGCCCGTGCGGCCCGGCTGACGCTTGACCTTGGTGACCGCCTTGGCGACCTTCCCGGAGCGCGCCCTCGCCAGCGACGAAGAGGAGGAGGAGGAGGAGGAGGAGGTCGGGGCGTCGCCGTGGCCGTTGGCGAGGTGGGCGGGGCTCTTCTTGACGGGGGGTCTCTGCTGGGGGCAGGCGGGGGCGTCGCCCCGGGGGCTAATGCTAGGCCTAGCGTAGGGGTTAGCGCTAGCGCTGGGGGCGGAGAAGAGGGAGGGGGTGCGGTAGGGGGCGGGGCCGGGGGAGTCGTCCTCGCTGCAGGAAGAGGAAGCGACAAACACGATATGAAGGTGGTGCAAGGGCAGGGCCTCCAGAGACTGGTAGGACCCGTCCACCATCAGGGAGCTTCAGGGAGAGGGGAGGAGAGCAGAGGGACAGCGCCCCGTTCACATCAGGGTACACATCCGGTCCGAGGTCCTGGGATTACGAGGGTTTTTTTGATCGAGTCAATCGAGTTGACCATAAACATGTCTTACACATTTTGTTCCTACAATTTAACATAATGTAATTTCGATGACTTTTAAGCATTTGGAAGATTTAGAGTCCAGAAATCTGATCAGAAATCCTCCTTTTTCGTTTTCCTCCTTTTAATCCATGTTGGTGGATAAGGTGTTTTTCTATACTTCTAACATCTCTCAACATTATAGAGCCAGAACACGCAGATTAATGTGAAATGTTATGATCAATACAATGTAACGTGTCATTTCAGGGGATATAAAAATTAATGTTTAGGATGAATACAAAGGAAGGTGCGACGTTAGGATCTTTATAACGCAGTGCTCACCTGTTGGACTGTGGACTGGGATCGTCGAATAGATTAGCCAGGCCAGCCTTCTGCTGCTTCTGCTTCTTCCTCAGTGAGGACCGCGGCTTTAAGAGGAAGAAAGAAAGGAAACCGTTCAGTAAGTACCACGTACTGTTGATGTACTGTATCATTTATCTGGGAGTATCACAGAAAACTACACATCGTTGAAGAAGAACTCCATTTACCATGCCACAGCATATGTCCCGTTCATCCTTCAGATGTTTGTTCATCTCTCTGGATGGTGTGAACAAGACAAACAGGTGGTTGTTACGATACGAGAAGGCCTTTTGTAAAAGCCTCATTTCCTATTGGCTGTCATTCCTTTATTGCTGACTCACCCACTCAAGGATTATGAATGAACACTAATATCTCACCGGAGCAGGTCGAGCTGTTTCATGAGACTCTGCTTCTCTCTCTGCAGCCCCTCCGTTATCCTGTACATCTCCCTGGAGGACAACACGTCAAACATCACCAACACTTGCTGTGTGTGTGTGTGTGTGTGTGTGTGTGTGTGTGTGTGTGTGTGTGTGTGTGTGTGTGTGTGTGTGTGTGTGTGTGTGTGTGTGTGTGTGTGTGTGTGTGTGTGTGTGTGTGTGTGTGTGTGTGCTTGCGTGTACCTGTGCTTGTGAGTGAGTGTGTGCATGTGTGCTTGAAGTACCTGTGTGTGTGTGCATGTGTTCATGAGTGTCTGAGTGTCTGAGTGTGTGTGTGTGTGTGTGTGTGTGTGTGTGTGTGTGTGTGTGTGTGTGTGTGTGTCTGTGTGTGTGTCTGTGTGTGTCTGTGTGTGTGTGTGTGTGTGTGTCTGTGTCTGTGTGTCTGTGTGTCTGTGTGTGTGTGTGTGTGTGTGTGTGCGTGCCCCCCTACATCTCCTTCTCCTGGTGCAGCCGGGAGGCCTGCTGCTGCAGCAGCGCCAGCTGCTCCTGGGCGAGGGTCAGCTCCTGGCTGGTGCTGTCCAGCTCCCTCACCAGCTCCTCGTTGGTCACCTTCAGCTTCACGTTCTCCACGTGGCGCTCCTTCTTCTCACTGCTCAGCTCGCAGCACTGCCGCTCCAGCTGGGGGAGGAGGCGTTACCACGGGGACCACAGTGGAGGGGAGGGGGCGTTACCACGGGGACCACAGTGGAGGGGATGGGGCGTTACCACGGGGACCACAGTGGAGGGGATGGGGCGTTACCACGGGGACCACAGTGGAGGGGATAGGGCGTTACCCAGGGGACCACAGTGGAGGTGGGGGGGCGTTACCACGGTGACCACCGTGGAGGTGGTGGGGCGTTACCACGGGGACCACAGTGGAGGGGATGGGGCGTTACCACGGTGACCACAGTGGAGGTGGTGGGGCGTTACCACGGGGACCACAGTGGAGGTGGTGGGGCGTTAACACGGTGACCACAGTGGAGGTGGTGGGGCGTTACCACGGTGACCACAGTGGAGGTGGTGGTTGATGTGGGAGGCGGACCAATCAAAAGTCATGAGGTCCTCGGAGCTAACAATGCACGACATCTGACGCACGTTCGATAACAACGCCTTTAACTTCTTTCAGCCCTCTCCAACTGAGTGTGTTGACATCAATCGAATAGAATCACACTCTGCTCAATGTCAGGATTACACGGGCTGGACTGGCTGTGGACTGTGTGACTACGGCGGTCCACCTCAGGACTGCTTGCTGATAAACTACAACTAAACTTAACTACAGTCTATACAAAGTCAGGTTAGTCGACCGTTTCGTTTGGAGCAGCAAAGAGAGTAGATTTAGAGAGGCACTGAGGGATCGTAGCAGAACAGAAGGCTGGACGGAGTCTAACCTCACCCTGTGCTGCTTGGAGGAGAGCTGGTCCAGCTCCCTCTCCTTGGAGACCAGCTGGTACTCCAGGTCCTGGCTGTGCAGCTGCTGCCGCTCAGAGTCCTGAGAGGAGGTCAAAGGTCAGCGCTCAGTACTCTGATTGGTGGGTACGAGGTGCTTTTGCAATGCGTCATGTCCATGTGTTTGGTTGACCGTCAAAGAACACTAAATAGCAGATTTTCTGATTAGTAACTTGGTCAAAATTATAGATATGATCATCCATCACAGAAATGAGGAGACCAAAGTCCGCTCTTGCTTTCATTTAACTTTGCTTGCTTTATCTGATGAGCAGCCAAGATAACTGAAGTAAACATAACTGAAGGCATTAATCGGTTTAAACAATTAGGATCAATGCAATTGTCATCTCATAATTTCAATCCAGCAATGACCTTATAAGTCAATAACACAGGACATGTAGAGAATATGATTCTGGAGGACAGTAGGACATCTTTCTCTGGCTTAAACTCAGCTGGTACCTTCAGATGGAGCCGGTCTTTCTCGTTCTTGATCTGCGCCTCCATCTCTTCGTACAAGCTGCGTATCTCGCTGTCATGTGTGGCTGCCTTCCTGTAATGAGGCACAGCGGTCATGGGACGGCATTCATTCATTCATCGCAAAGAAAACACGTGTGATATAATGTCTGTGAATAGCATTCAGGTCTGCAGCAGTTTAGCGACATTCCAATTATCACCCATAAGCTCATGGGAATATTCACACACGCACACACACACACACACACACACACAGCCAATACAGACCCCATAAGAAGCACTTAAATAAGCTCACACACACACACACACACACACACACACACACACACACACACACACACACACACACACACACACACACACACACACACACACACACACACACACACGTGTACAAATACCGTTCAGATTGAAAGGCATATCAGAGGGCCTTCACAATGCTGAACACCAGAACAACCAATTAGTGAAGAGCAAAGACGCGGCAGGCTTAGCCGAGCAGTACCATGCAGTGCACCATGGGAAAAAAAGGACGACAAGGAGTTAAGTAAACAGCCCGTGCAGGAACACACACAGTTACACACATCCAGACACCCACACACCCAGGCATATGCCCAAACACACACACACACACACACACACACACACACACACACACACACACACACACACACACACACACACACACACACACACACACACACACACACACACACACACCGCAGCCTAACATTGGTAGTTTTCCCCTCGGCCGGCCAGACTTGGGAACATGCCTCCGGATTAGTGGTCACTCCAAAGGGATAAAGAGGGGCTGCGCTGGGGAGAGCTGTGGACAAAGCCCACGTACACACTCCCAGCACAGGGCTAGTCATAATAATACACGTGCACACACCGAGGGCCACACACACACACACTCATAACCGACTACTGTGACTAGAGGGGAGAGACCGTATGTTTCGTGTAGAGCATCGATAGGTGAAGCACAATGCCAGGATATTTTGTTGTTGTTCTAATGTTGACATTTGAATCCCCAACTGTTGTTGAGGTAAACAACTAAGATCCTATCCTTCCTTCAATCCTTCCTGCCTTAGGTCTGTATCCTTTCTTTCTTTCTTCAGATCTGTACTCATACAATTTATTCCATTGAATGAAACACTACGTGTAACTAGAAGTTAAGAACACAAATGTGAGCATCATCTCTCTTAAACCCACACCCACACCCCCACACACATACCCCCCCCCCCCCCACACACACACACACACACACACACACAGGGCCCACCCACCTCTGCAGAGCACTCTCCATCTCCTTCTTCTCCTCCTTGGCGTCCTTGATCTGGTGCGTGACGCGTGCCAGGAACTCCTCGAAGTTGGAGAGGAGGTGGGGCTCGTCCTTCCTGAGCTGAGCCCACAGACTGCGCACCTCGCCTGGGCTACAGAGCCCCACGCCGAGGGGGAGGGGGGGAGGGTTAGGGGCCGGCTCACCACCTCCACCCACACCCACACCAAACCACACCAGACTACAGAATGTTGGCCGAGGTGGGGCCACTCCGATTCCAACATGTTCGCTAACATGAAACTCATTCACAACAACAATAACAACAAATTGTGTTTGGCTTGGAGCAGACAGTCTGAGCCTTTAAAGCCGAGATTAGTTCTTACAATTTTGTCATTTGCAATTGAATTTAATAAAAGTTAGATGCCCTTTATTAATCTTATTAGTCGATCGACAGAAATGTATCAAATGTAATTCTGAGAGTCAGTGAATCGTTTGAAAAGTAAAAATAACAACATGTAACATTTGCTGTTTACTGCTGCAGTCAAATCAAATATTTTCTTCCTGGATCGTTATAAAAAGGAATGTATTTATTTTTTGGGCTGGCTCTGTCAGATAAAGTAATCCCATTTAAGCATCACACTGAAACCTGGTGATGGCGGGGATGGCATTTGCAATTATAACTGACATGTTTTGGCCTAAATTATTCATTGATATATAGAAAAATAATATATGGTCAGATATATCGACTGTGATAATATCCATTAGTTGCAGCCCTACAGTGAATTGAGACACAGTACATGTCATCAAGGAGCAGGTGGGGGTTAGGGCATCTAGATCAGGGGTACATTAATGTAGAGTGCGGGGACTAGGGGTTCAAACCTAGAGCATTTTGGCTGGTATTCAGATTCCTTCACCATGACACTATCCTGTGGAATATCGTGTCACGATATTTACCGAATTGCGATATTTATGGAATCGCGATATATGTCGCCCCAGTATGTGTAAAGGGGTGATAACATGCCCCCAGGTGTGAGTGGGGTTAGTCAAGACAAGCCGTTTCAACATCGTCCCTTAGTGACCTCACAGGTGGGCGTGTCCACCGAGGTGTGTGACGGATAGATCAGCCACGTTGGCTACAGTCCACTGGGTGGGCTGGTAGACTGATCCGTCCAGCGTACATCTGGCTGGACCCCGTGTGATGTCACTAAGGCACAGGGAAGGGACGATGTTCAAATGCTTGTAACGGCTAATCCCACTCACACCTGACGGATGATACCACCACTTTAAAGAAGTGGCTACGTGCTGAATGTGGTGCAGCGAGGAAGAGTTGCGGCTCACTCCTCGAACACGTTGCCGGCCCCCAGACTCTCCAGCAGCATGCTGAAGTGCTGCTCCTCTTCGTCCTCACCGCCCGCCAGCCTGGCGTCCCATTGGCTCTGGTACAGCGTCTCCTTGACCCGGTGCCCCGGGGCGGGGGCGGGGCCTAGGTCGTCGCCCAATGAGAGCCTCCGACCGTGCAGGAACTGGCCTGAGGCGGGACCACAGAGGAGCTTATTGGTATGATGTCGTTATTGACTAAAGACTGCCTAAAACAGCGCTTACATAATTATCAGCATCATTCATTTAAACCCAGAAATAACAATAAATCCTTTGTTCATAATAAAAATTGAATGTCATAGGAGGATAAAATCTGTATCGCCTACTGTCAAGAATTGCAATATAAAAGGCATAGGCCTACTGTAAGTAAAAATCCATAAAAGGAATTCGATCAATTAATATATCTATTTCAAAATTGCTATAAATTACAGGCTTGATAATACATAAATAATTACAGAAAGATATGTGGTGTTTTCTTCTGCGTCATTTGCAAACAGTTTTGGCAATATAAATTTGGATTTTCATGCCCATAAAGCTCTTATGAATGTAACTGCATTGTATACATAAAGTGCATGACATGCAGTTAAAGAGGGAGGCTGATTTATGGGAGATGTGCGTGATCAGAACAGAGATAATAAAAGAGCGACGACAGAAAGCCGTACTGAAGCCAGAGGAGAAGGCCTCCAGTGAGAGGTAGCCGTCACGGCCGGCGTCCAGCGAGTCAAACACATCCTCCAGCTCTGAAGATGATAGGGGCAGCTCTTGGTGGAGCCTCTGAAACACACACACACACACACACACACACATTACAAAAGACACAGACACACACAGACACAGATATACAAAGACACACACACACACACATACACACACACGCACATATACAAAGACATAGACTCAATAAATGAACTGTGTTCAGTGTTCACAGTGTTTAATGAAAACACTGTGTGGTTCAATGGTTCAATGTTCACCGGCACATTGGAAACCACCATTTCCGTCTCGCCTGAAAAAAGAGTGAGACATTTAACCTTACATCAATCGGCGCCACTACTTCAGTTTCTGACGGTGTACGTGTGTGTGTATGCGTGTGTGCGTGTGTGCGTGTGTGTGTGTGTGTGTGTGTAGGAGGTTGTTTGTTTCTCTTAACAAAGGCACTACATAATAAGTGGTGAGGGGAACAGCCTGAATATTGAAAACAGAACCAAACCAGATGAGGACAGCAGTGGTTTCCTGACAGCGGTTTAGGCAAACAATGTTGGTATAATGAGCGATCATTAATCATCTGTCATGCTGCCCTACTTCTCTTTGCTAGAAGGGATTGGGCGTTTCTTTGTATTGAGAGTCCTTTAATAGTTTTGTCCAGACAAGGATTTCCCATTAAGGAGTAGGCCTGTCTGCCAAAGTATCACGTCGACAACTAAAGACGCACCATGCCGCGAGACATGTCGCCTTAAACCATACTTTAAAGATATGAAAAAATATAGAAATGTATGTATCCTCAATTCTTGACCATTCATGACATGCATTACCACTAGCCTTACCACTAAGATCATACGCTCAAAGACAGACAGACAGACAGACAGACAGACAGACACACACACAGGCACAGGGAGGGCTGGTGGCAGTGAGACGGCGTGTGTTTCTGACCCTCATGTCGGTGCGTGTGATGAAGCCCTTGGCCTCCACGTCACAGATCCTGAAGAACTCCTGGTTCTTGTCCAGCAGGGAGATGCGACCCCACTCCGAGCCCCGCCCCCCGGGGGCGCTCAGCCCGTTCACCTGGCCCTCCTCCTCCATCCCCCCCCCCCGATGAAGATGAGGGTGGTGGTGAAGAACTGGCCTCCTTACAGATCGGACCAGTGGTGTGCCACTCGTGTTGTCACCATGGCGACGGAGACGGAGACACGGGAAGGTGAATCGAGAGGGCTGGGGGTCGTTTGTTTGGAATGGAAATGCCTCGGTTGTTATTTTTGGTTTCTGTGTGAACGACAAACAAGCAGCAGTTGTACTCAAAAGCTATCACAATTAACACAGTGTCACCATGGGAACAAATGTTAAGACGTTTTAAGGGGTTTTGCCAAAGCATCTTGGCAAGGAGATCGGCCTACAAGTGTTTACATGTGATAACATAACTTCTTTAGAAACACTGCATTCAAAGCACCAAGCACGGCCCTTATTATTGTAAGTACAGACCAAGCCACCCGCAGTAGGGGCCGGTATACATAGCGGATTATCTTAATACCGCATAAAACAAACCACAAGACGCCATAAATCCTCAAGAAATGCCAGTCATGTCAGTATGTGGTTAAGCGTTTTAAAGAAATCTGAATAAGTTGTGTCTCAGTGTTTTCTGCTTGTCGATTTGTCCCTTTAGGGTGAAAGGGTTAAAGGGTTATTATTTGTGGCTGGGTGTGCATCATGATGACTGACATGCACCCACACAAATGTGCAGACACAGATGTCGGATTACTTCTGATATACAATAACAAAGTTGTCTTCAGTGGGAGTAGCCATGGAGACTTTGGGTTGAACTACTGGAGACAATTATAACCAAATCTACGGTTCTGGAAACAATGAGATGTAGAAAGAGTGTGTTCTCCTGAACAAAGTTTCCAATAACAAATGATAACTATCTGTAATCGAATAACAAAGAGCTCATTAAGTTGTTTTTCTTTGTATAATGAAGGCACTGTTATAATAAGAAGCCAATCAATCATTGTTGGACTGCTTCATTAAAAAAGATAATGAAAACAGTTTTTTAGTATGTAACATTGGTTAGCCAACACTTTCCCAAGAGAAGATTAAAAAATGTAACTCTAAACACCAAAAACACAATAAATAAAGACGTACCTTTTTTAAACCACGAAAACCCCCAAAGACCACCACATCGGCCTCTCCCACACTCGGTGATCAACAGGGCCTCGTTACGCTGACCGCATCGAGGAACTCTCGCCTTACAGATGAACGCAGGAGACCCAGACAGAAGTCATTCTGTAACCATGTGATGTCATGGGGCAGAGGCTGCAGGCTCTTGGCGTGTTCAGAGGAGGTTTTTCCAGGGAGTGAGCGAGAGCGTCCTGAGCCCAGTACGGGAGGGGTGGCGGCTTTAAGGGACCTCTGTAACTATGACTACAATGGATTACAATGTTAAGTACAACTGTACAAATGGATCGGATTATTCATTTTTTTTGAAGGAGTAGATCTTTCAACTTTTTCCGCTTGCACTAAACATATGTTATTAATTAAAACTTTAAATGTTATTAATGCAAAAAAAATAAAGGATGATATATATTTATTAGTCATTACAAGTCATCTTTTTTTCAAAAACATTTCAAGCTCCAAAGTAATAATTAAAAAACGTTTTAAAAAAAACAGCAGGGCAATCCGAAAAATAGGATTTTGAACTTCAGGTTTGGGGGGACTGACCCGACACTTCACTGTTGAAGTTTCCTCGGACACTCGTGACTCCCTGTTGTCACACGCCATCTTGTGGTAGACAATTTAAAATACACCATCATTTGGACGAAGTGTTGTTGCCTAGAATCCAACGCCCAAATGCATTTATTCAGGTCAATGAGGATAACATAAATGCCCCTCTCAGATGCAACTCAGACTGCTCACTCGAATTGTGAACAGAATCAACTATTGATCGACACATTGTTATAGAACAGGAGAGGACGACAGTCCAGAAATTAAATCCTCCTTCCGGTCCTGGGGTCACTTCTGAGGTCCTTGGATCTTCTGGAGCAGGTACTCCATCTGCAGGTTGAGGTTGGGCTGTCCTTTCTTGGTCTTTTTGCTCAAAACCTGAAACATCTCTTTCTTCTTGTCCTTGTATTTCTGGATGGCAGTCTCTTTCTTCTGCTTGTTCGTCAGAAACTCCTGGAAAGCACAGGACACAGACCGGTTAACACTAAATCTAAACCGATTTGGGGGGAAAGTGCTTTTGGGGTCGTTATGGACACAAAACAATCACCTCATTCTTCTTCTTTCTCTTTTCATTGGCCTCCTGAAACTCCTCTTGTGCGACCTGGTAGGAGGACTTCCTCGTCAGTTTCCTCTTCATGCGGTTGCTCATGGGAATAACGGGCAGCGGTTTGGCCGGCTCCGGAGAGTCCTCCCTGAATGAGGACAGAGTTGGAGATCATTGGAGGACTTGTGAGGGTCAGGATAAAAGGTAAAATCTCTTAAATCATGTTGACTGCTTTTTTCTAAGTCCACATTGATATTGTGAATTAGAACTAAGGGCTGAAGGATCAAATAAATGGTGGTTTTAAAATGATGTTAAATTATGTTGGCCTTTGCTTATTATGTACCTGCTCTGAGATGCATTTTCCTCCCAATCTCTCTATGGGTCATGTTAGTATGTGGTGGCATCTAGTTTCCCTTTCAGGGATTAACACAGTTTATTATATCATACCTATACACAAGCACAATTCTTGTGCGTCACACAATTGATCAAACATATGACCACATCATTCTCCAGAGGTTAGGTACATGTATGGAACCAGAGTCCTACTTTTGTTCCTCTGTGGCCGCTGGCGCTTCAGCCTTCAGCGCTGGCGCTTCAGCCTTCACGGCTGTGCCGTCTCCCTGGTCGGTAACAGCTCCGCTCCCAGCGGTGGATTCTGTGCTGGCTGCTTGTTGCGTGTCAGCCTCCTTCACAACAGGGCTGTCTGTGTCTTGCGTCTCTGACTGAACACTGAATCGGGCAAGAGATCTTTTGGATCTATTTGTAAGAGCTTCGTTTTTCAGCTTGGTGCTTTCGGCCTCGTACAGATGTCTGAGATGCTCGGGGTATTCCTCCTTGAGCTGGGATTTGGGTTGAAGCTTTTTCCTCCTCTCCTTCGTCAGAAGTTTGTTGTACTCATGTTGGACTTTTTGCTTAAGCCTAAAAGCAAACCCTTGACCTAAGTCACAAATGAGCACAAACATAGAACATTATTTCCAGTACCATTGAGAGATCATCACTGAGTACCAAGATTGATGTGCATAAAAGGGCTTTGTAATACAACGTACCTTCACTCAAGCTCCCCTCGAATGTCTTGTTGTCCTGGACCCATTTCCTCTTGTTGGGACCACCTCGGTTTGTGGGACCCCCTCTGTAAGTCGGACCACCACGGTTTGTGAGACCACCTCTGTAAGTCGGACCACCTCGGTTTGTGGGACCCCCTCTGTAAGTCGGACCACCACGGTTTGTGGGACCCCCTCTATAAGTCGGACCACCAGCTCCTCTGTAAGTGGGACCACCAGCTCCTCTGTTAGTGGAACCCCCTCTGTAAGTGGGACCACCTCTGTTGGTGGGACCCCCTCTGTTCGTGGGACCACCTCTGTTGTTACCAGCTCTCCCCGCAAAGTTCCCTCGATTCATCTTGTCTTGTCTCTAGCGCAGTGAAGTCATTCCAGATATGATCAAATATTGTTTACTATTTCCACGCTACACCAGCATGCATCTATTTTTCCGACGCAGGTTGATGACGTATGCAAACCAAGCCAGACATTAAAATCAACTTCAGACAACTAAACTGACGTGGGCTCGTCCACCTGGATCCATCGGTTCCTTTTTCAACTGCTCATGTCTGAAACTGCTTTGGGCTTGTGGCACACACCGTTCGTGCGCTAATATCAAGTACTCTTCAAGTGCCCTCTTTGAAGAGTTTCAATGTCTTCTTTGAAGGATTCTCCCTCAGATATTCGGGCACGGATAGACGAAGTAAGGCGGTTTCTGTCAATAGCGCTGAGCATCGCTAACGCTCATACGGTGGAGTTCTACACTCACGATGTGTGGGGCAGGCTAATAGCTGTCACACCAGAAGAGGTCTTATCAGCCATCAGTTTTCAGGACGGCCACCAGAGGGCGCCCGAACGCAACACAGATGGTAAACCATAGCAGAGCCTACATGCATCCATGATCGACCTTGTGTTTGGTCAAATTGAATGTATGCTCGGTATTAATCACGATGATATTCCAAAAGACCCTAACTTATTTATGCATCATCCTTACAGAGACGCCTAAAACCACATTTGGGTTTTGCGAGAGAACCCATCGCCTGGTTGATATTCATACATTACTGGAGGCTGCCAAAGCGCTCTCTATCCCTGGCCTTGGAGTCTGTCTGTCCAGGAAGCAGCTGATGCAGTCTCTCAGAAAAGACTCCCAAGTCTCCACACATGCAGAGCAAGGTAGGAACGTTATTTCACACTGAGAATTGGATCTCATTTTATTGATCCCATCCTCTACACTTATAAAGAAAAAATGATCTGGTCTGTTTTTCCCAAAGCAGATGCAGAGAAGGAGCCGAGCGAGTTCATGAACTCCAAGAAGTCCCACGAGGTGCAGTCCATGTCGGAGGTGGTGTCCTGCCTCGCCCAGGGGTGCAGAGTCAATCAGGTAGACACTACTTAGTGGATCATACCATTTGAACTTCAAAACAAGGGACATTGGCTTATTATTATGGTACCATGTTCGCTCATCCACACCGAAATGATGCCATTAACATCTAGGGTACATATTTTATGGTACAGGATAGTCTTAATAGTTAAGGTGAAAGGTTCTGGGTTTGAGTCCCATTGTATATTTGTAGCTGTCTTTGGGTTAGTATTCTCATCCTTATCGGCTCATTAATGCAAAAAAAAAAAATACAAAAATTACAAAAGTAATTTAGCACATGAGTTGTAAGGGGCGGTGAATTTAGTTTTGAATAAACAAAGAAGCGTTGTCAAATCCTACCCAGCGTCTTCCTGTCCGCAGTGTTCTTCTGTGGTTTTATCTCAACGTCACGCACGGCGCGTCCCCCCCCCCCCCTCCAGGTGATCGACGTGGGCTCAGGTAAGGGCTACCTGTGCTCCTTCCTGTCGCTGCGCTACGGCCTGCAGGTGTACGGCATCGACTCCTCCAGCTCCAACACCCACGGGGCCCACGAGAGGAACCGCAAGCTGAAGAGGTTCTCCAGGGCCTACCAGACCCACCTGAGGAGCCCTCCTCAGCCGGAGCTCCCAGGGTCAGCGGACGTGGCGGCGGCGGCGACGGCGGCGGCGGCGGCGGCGGCGGCGGACGATAAACCCGTGAGCGACAGGGGCCAATCGGAGGACGTTATCGGTACGGCCGCCCAGAGAGGAAGGTCGGCGGTGGATGGATGTGCGCCCGATGGATGTGCGCCCGATGCAGTCAGAGAGGGAAACGCAGCGTGTCGGAGGGAGGAGGAAGAGGAAGACACAGCCCGTCTCAGGACGGAGGAGGGGGATGAAGAGGGTAAAGAGGACGCGGCGGCTTCCCCTTCAGAGTCGGGCGCCTCATCCATAGACGTGGGTTCGATTCCCGACGGCGATCCCGACGCCGTGGAGGACCCGGAGCCGGAGGACCCCTTCCTGGGCGCGCTGCCCCTGGAGGCCACCGAGGCGGTCTCCGGCGGCGGGCCCCCCAGAGCGGCCCCCCCCGGGCTCAGCGCCGCGGAGCGCGAGAGGAGGAAGCGGGAGAACCTGGCGAGGAAGGCGGGCCGTGGCGCCGGGGGCGGGGCCGGGGGCGGGGCCGGGGGCGGGGCCGAGGGCGGGGCGCTCTACTCGCCGCTGACCTCCTACGTCACCGCGGAGACGGAGCTCAGGGACCTCATCGACGGGTTGCAGGTGGGCCTCCCCCCCCCCCCCCCCCCCCCCATCCCCCCCTCTCCCCTCCCCCCCACTCCTCCCTCCCCCCCACTCCCCCCTCCCCCCCCCCCACCACAATCACAGAACATTAAACCTCGTCTAGAACACTCCGGAGGGTAGTAATATATATCCACTAGCCAAGACCCCCCCCCCACCCAGACCTCCCCAGGGCGTTCTCTGGAATGGCTGGGAAAGGGGGATAATGTTGCCAAATGTGCAGGATGTCGTCCTCAATAAATGTAGCCCCTGATCTTTCCCTCCCCAATGCCCCCCCTCCTCGCTCCGGCCCCCCCCCTGCAGGATGCGGTGCTGGTGGGTCTGCACACGTGCGGCGACCTGGCCCCCAGCACCCTGAGGATGTTTGCGGCCAAGCGGGAGCTGGCGTCCGTGTGCAGCGTGGGCTGCTGCTACCACATGCTGACGGAGGAGTTCGGCCCCCCAGCGCCCCCACCAGGTGATCTGACGGCACTGCAGGCCGCGCCCCCACCAGGTGATCTGACGGCACTGCAGGCCGCGCCCCCACCAGGTGATCTGACGGCACTGCAGGCCGCGCCCCCACCAGGTGAACTACTGCTCTGCAGGCCGCGCCCCCACCAGGTGAACTACTGCTCTGCAGGCCATGCGGCCACTCCACACCATGGAGTTGCAGACTGGTTTAGTCGTTACCATGGAGTTGCAGACTGGTTTAGTCGTTACCATGGAGTGACAGACTGGTTTAGTCGTTACCATGGAGTTACAGACTGGTTTAGTCGTTACCATGGAGTTACAGACTGGTTTAGTCGTTACCATGGAGTGACAGACTGGTTTAGTCGTTACCGTGGAGTGACAGACTGGTTAAGTCGTTACCATGGAGTTACAGACTGGTTTAGTCTTTACCATGGAGTTACAGACTGGTTAAGTCGTTACCATGGAGTTACAGACTGGTTAAGTCGTTATCATGGAGTTACAGACTGGTTAAGTCGTTACCATGGAGTTACAGACTGGTTTAGTCATTACCATGGAGTGACAGACTGGTTTAGTCGTTACCATGGAATAACAGACTGGTTTAGTCGTTACCATGGAGTGACAGACTGGTTTAGTCGTTACCATGGAATAACAGACTGGTTTAGTCGTTACCATGAAGTGACAGACTGGTTTAGTCGTTACCATGAAGTGACAGACTGGTTTAGTCGTTAC
Source organism: Gadus morhua (assembly GCF_902167405.1). Lineage (NCBI taxonomy): Eukaryota > Metazoa > Chordata > Actinopteri > Gadiformes > Gadidae > Gadus > Gadus morhua. The sequence continues at coordinate 17,098,713 of NC_044066.1, read as the reverse complement.
CATGAAGTGACAGACTGGTTTAGTCGTTACCATGGAATAACAGACTGGTTTAGTCGTTACCATGGAATAACAGACTGGTTTAGTCTTTACCATGGAGTGACAGACTGGTTAAGTCGTTACCATGGAATAACAGACTGGTTTAGTCGTTACCATGGAGTGACAGACTGGTTTAGTCGTTACCATGGAGTGACAGACTGGTTTAGTCGTTACCATGGAGTGACAGACTGGTTTAGTCGTTACCATGGAGTGACAGACTGGTTTAGTCGTCACCATGGAACAACAGACTGGTTTAGTCGTTACCATGGAGTGACAGACTGGTTTAGTCGTTACCATGGAGTGACAGACTGGTTTAGTCGTCACCATGGAGTTATGGATTGGCAGGAGGCCGCTAAACAGGGTTTAAAGTGAGATGGTTCTGACCTTCTTCAACTAAGAAGGACATCCGGTGGAAGGCCGATGGACAACCGCCATCTCTCTGATATTCCATCCCCACCGACCCGCGCTGGATATTTCTCTTAGACATGGGCGATTAATCAATTTTTAATCGTAATTCTAATTCATGGTCAATAATCTATATTAAAAAAGAAAAAAAGATTATTGGTAAAAAATATATAATAATTGAAAAAATGTATGTTGGCATTTTACTTTTTTTTAGAGTAAAATGCCAACATGGCAGCGTGCGCATAGATTTTGCCTAAAGTCTGTGGCAACCAAATTTTGCTTTTGTTAATCATTGTTAATCTTCAAATAAAATCCAAATTTAAAAGATATATATATATATATATATATATATATATATATATATATATATATATATATATTTGTCTTTGATAGAAAAAATAAATCGATTATAAACCGAAAATCGCGTTTGGTTTGATAAAAGATTAGATTTATTCTAGAGTTCTTATCTTCAGGCCAAAGGGCCCGGCCCCGCTCCCTCATATCCCGGGGTCCTCCTTCAGTCCGCCCGGGTCCCTCTGAGCGTTCTGAGGTCTGCGCCGTGCGGAACGGCGACCGCGGTGCTTTCACGAGCTGCCGACTCGCACGCACGCTCTCCCTCTCTTATTATTATGGGATGCCTAATGACCTGGGCACTAAAGAGCCCGGCTCGGCAGTGTCTTTATGAGGACCTCAGCTGGTCTCCCCCCCCCCCCCCGCCCTGTTAACACGGGGACCTCTGAACCCCCCTGGTTCCACCGGGGGTTGGAGCCGAGAGGCCGTGACGACACGACCGCTGATGGGAAACACACTTGTAGCGCTTTCCTCCACCTCCAGCCCCCCCCCCCTCGGCTCCTCTACCCCTCCACCCCCCGCTCTCTGTCGTTGAGAACGAACGCAACGTTGTTCGTTCTCTCTCTCTCTCTCTCTCTCTCTCTCTCTCTCTCTCTCTCTCTCTCTCTCTCTCTCTCTCTCTCTCTCTCTCTCTCTCTCTCTCTCTCTCTCTCTCTCTCTCTCTCTCTCTCTCTCTCTCTCTCACGCCCGCGTTGCCTGTGAAACCGAGCTGCAAACGAGACACTTCTCAGTTCATTTGCTCAATGTGAACGGAAAAGGTGTTAATAGTTTAAGATTAAATCAAGCATGTGAGTACTACTTTATTAATCAAAGTACTGGGACATTTTCAGATACATCCCGCCCTTTCAAGTCGGTATTGACTTAACCTTCAGGAACCTTCTACTGACTTTGTCGTCACCACGGTTTCCTGTATTTAATTTATTCCTGGTTTTATCCAGGAATCCTCTTTTATGGAAGTCCCAGTAAACGCTTGGTGATCTTAAATTATTGGGATCCACAGACCCCCCCCCTCCATCACCACCCCTCCAGGCTTCTCCATCGCCCCCCCCCCCCCCCCAGTCCTGAAAATAAATATTTGGACCTCCGCATGCGTCCGCTCGCACGCCACGCTATCGGAAATGTTTGTGTTGTGTGGAGAGGCAGGGGCAGGGGGGTGGGGGCAGGGGGGTGGGGGCAGGGGGGTGGGGGCAGATGTGTCTGTTGTGCTGTCACACACAAACGCACACACACAGCAAGAGCCCCTACCCCCCCACTGCTAGCTTGTGTAAACATCTCCTGCCGTGTGTGTGTGTGTGTGTGTGTGTGTGTGTGTGTGTTTGCGGGAGACATGTTTTTAAGGGCAGCGGAAAAGCGTGTCCAGTCGCACGGACCGGACCATGTGTCAAGCAGAACAGGGGGGGGGGAGAGAGACCCCAGTGAATGTCTGTAGTGTTTTTGCGTCGGTAATACCTTGTTTCCTCTCCCGGCTTCCTGGGCCTTGACCTCCCTCACTGACCCTGCTGACGGCAGCGACGACATGAAAGGGGGAATGCAGGGCTTGTCAACCTCACTGTGTGTGTGTGTGTGTGTGTGTGTGTGTGTGTGTGTGTGTGTGTGTGTGTGTGTGTGTGTGTGTGTGTGTGTGTGTGTGTGTGTGTGTGTGTGTGTGTGTGTGTGTTCTAGGTTCCTGTTAAAAGTTACGCTGATATTCCTCAATAGCATAATATTACTGTCCTGTCAATCTCAGATGTAAGTTAACATAGCTAACATTTCTGTGTGTGTGTGTGTGTGTGTGTGTGTGTGTGTGTGTGTGTGTGTGTGTGTGTGTGTGTGTGTGTGTGTGTGTGTGTGTGTGTGTGTGTGTGTGTGTGTGTGTGTGTGTGTGTGTGTCAGATGGCGGTGTGTTTGGCTTCCCAATGAGCGCTTACCTCCGGGAGCAGTCGTGGTTCTGTGGCCGGAACGCCCGGATGTCTGCCTGCCTGGTGAGTCAGCTGACCTGACGTCAGTCAACACCTTTAAATCAGTCTGAAAGCATGGTCATCTAGATTGACATGACTTGACTTAAAATCTCTCTCTCTCTCTCTCTCTGTCTCTCTTTCTACTCTCTACTCTCTACTCTCTCTCTGCCTCTGTCTCTGTCTCTGTCTCTGTCTCTCTCTCTCTCTCTCTCTCTCTCTCTCTCTCTCTCTACAGGCTTTGGAGAGAGTGACAGTTGGCAAAGGGGTAAATCAGCTCTCACACATCTCTTGTATCAAAACTGACCTAGCAAATGATTAATGTTCTCACCGATAAGACCATCCACCCATGTGGAAAGGAAATGACCGAATCCTCCACATCCATCCTCGTTGTCTAATTCCCCTTTGACGTAAGAACCCTTTCTGCCCCACTATGGTCTGCTCGGTCCTGACGGCCTGCAGTCTGTTTGTTCTGCAGCCATGGCCAGCGGCAGTAAACGATACCGTGGGCCATTAAAAGGAATGTTTATAAATATTAATGCAATCACAACGAGACTGATTACATGCTGGAACACGGCGACTGAATAACAATAATAATGATGATGAGAAAACTAACTTGTTTGGATTGTTCGCGAGTCTTTTTACACCCAGCTTGGAAAATTGGCACTCGCAACTTTTCTTTATTCGGCTCAACATGGAATTGGAACGTAACCATTTCTAATGTTTTTTTGTATTGCTTTTTGGACTTTTCTTCTTTTACTTTCTAAAGTCTGATCTTTTTTGTACATGGCCTTTTCTCCCTCCAGATTCAAATGGAGTCTCTGTTCTTCCGGGCTGTACTGCATGTGATTCTGAGGGACCACTACGACTCGTTTAAGAGGTACATCAGCTCTAAGGCGAGCCGTCACACCCCCTAATGGTACTGCTTAGAGGGTACCTACTTCAAATCTGTTTCCACAATAAACAAATCCCAAAAGTTGGACCATTAATTGGTCCGAGATTTGTGTTTCTATAATTTTTTGCGATTCTGAAAAAATACGCCAAACATCGGAAACCGAGTTGATATTGCTGACCACTATATTCTGTCATGTGATTCCCTGAGTTGTGATGATTATTTTGGACGTTATTTTAAATTTCACAGAAAAAAAAAAAATTCCCATGACGATTGGACATTTATGCCAAACCAAAGAAATGCCTTATCAATAAACTGCAGCTACTGCAATTTGTGTATTGCTCTTGGCCGCGTTGCGATTTCAATAATATTTAGATTAATTCTTCAGCCCTAGGGTAGAAAGGTTTGTGAAAGGTTGTCAAATGAATTGAATAATGATGGGAATGTGTTACTAATTTTGCTGCCGAGTCGATGAGTCTGATGATGAAGCATAAATTAATTTGGTTCCTGAGGTTTTCATTTACATTATTCTAGTGTGTGTGTGTGTGTGTGTGTGTGTGTGTGTGTGTGTGTGTGTGTGTGTGTGTGTGTGTGTGTGTGTGTGTGTGTGTGTGTGTGTGTGTGTGTGCACCTGCCTCTCCCTCTCCAGTGAGAGACGGGTGGGCAACGTCTACTCCAAGTCCAAGTCCTTCGTGGACTACGTCCGTAAAGCTCTGGGCCGGCTGGAACTGGACCATTCCAAGGTCAGGAGACCACCCTGGTCCATTCCCTGGCCCCCTCTCTCTCTCTCTCTCTCTCTCTCTCTCTCTCTCTCTCTCTCTCTCTCTCTCTCTCTCTCTCTCTCTCTCTCTCTCTCTCTCTCTCTCTCTCTCTCTCTCTCTCTCTCTCTCTCTCTCTCTCTCTCTCTCTCTCTCTCTCTCTCTCTCTCCTAAAGCAGTTCCAACCCCGTTTCTGTGGGGTTTTGTACTGTAATGCAGCGTATAGTTTATTCTGTTCACTGCTGTACTTTCGGCTGGTCTAATTTCTCATCTGGGATTAATAAAGTACATGTTATCTTATCGTGAATACCCTAAATAGATGACACATATATCAAGTTAGCCATTCATTGCTTGACTCATTGTCAAACATTTGAGTATGAAATCCTAAAGTTTTCTTGGGAAAGTACAGCAACAACAAAACAAGTATTTTTGTCCTCCGTCTGCAGCTTTCTGACAGCGTCATCCAGGACTACCACGAGGCCTACGCTCCCCGGACGGCCGAGATGAGGGCCTTCAACATGGTGAGACACTAAGGACGCCAACACCCAGGGGGCCCTCCCGGCTTTATCTGAACAACACCCCACCCACGTCCCTCCCTCTCTTCATTACACCAAGGCTTACATTGTATTCTCTTTTTAACAAAGCCTTACTTAAAAGGGTTTAGATTCCTGCTAGCATCACAATGACCTGCTAAGCCCGCTCCTCTCCTACCTATTGTCTACCTGTTGTCACTCCTTCTGTAAACCGAGATGTTTGATCCAGCTCCTTGTAGGAGATGGTTGCAGTCTTCAGGGTGGGAGTGCAGGAAGACGATCACACTGGGGACAAAACAAGCAGTTTCTGGTTTCAGCGGCAAAGCCGCTAATTGTGGTGTCAAGTCGACCGACATCACACTTCTTCATGGAAGCATAAAAACAACTGACCTATGATGGAGTGATTAACACTGGCACCACAAGGTCTGAAACCTTTGAACATAATGCAACATATTCACTGTGTGTGTGTGTGTGTGTGTGTGTGTGTGTGTGTGTGTGTGTGTGTGTGTGTGTGTGTGTGTGTGTGTGTGTGTGTGTGTGTGTGTGTGTGTGTGTGTGTGTGTGTGTGTGTGTGCAGCTCAAGGTGATACTCGCCCCTTGTATCGAAGGAGTGGTTCTGCTCGATCGCCTCTGTTTCCTCAAAGAACAGGTACAGTAATTATGTTACCCCTTCCCAGTGTCTCCGCTGCACTCTGCGTCGTTGGGTACAGCACACAGTTGATCTGTCTTTCAGGGGACAGCCCGTCAACGGGGAGGGTTACGGGGGTGTTGTACATTTGCCCAACCTAGCGAACAACGGTGAAAAGTAAATCAAATCATGCACCATGGCATTGATGTTTGCATCACTATAAAATAGAAAAATGCAAAAATGTGATAAATGAATACATGGAATATAAAAAATCAGTAGACAATAAGTATGCATTATCAGTATGGATCCATTGCCAACACGGCACCCAATGTCTGTCTTGGTTCAAAGGTACTTCTGCCCTAACATGTCCTCATTAGTCTATTGGCCGGGACGGAGAACAGGGACCCGGCTCCCCACTGACCCGCGTGTAGCGTTCTGATCCTGGGTGATTCCACTGTGCAGTGTAGACTGGGGGGGGGGCTGGGAGGGGGGGGGGGGGGGGGGGGGCATGTGTTTCCTTCAGTGAGAACATTTGAGCCTGAAATCAGAGCAGGACTTTGGAGAGAGCATTTCCACCGTCGAGAATACAGGCGACGGCGTAATTAACCTTGGCTGGTAATTTAACATTTCGGCGCTCGTCCGAGCCAAGAGAACAAAAAAAGAGAAGGGGACACGGTGATCTGGCTTTCTGGGGTTCACACACACAGCAGTGATATATGGGGCCGCGCCAAATGCTTTGAGCTTTGCCTTTGAATCACTGATTGCGTATGTGAAGCAATTAAACTCACTCTGTCATCTGGTGTATGTTAGCTGAGCTCTACCTGCAGGGTCCCTGATGCTGACGGCAAGGGGACGGGAGAACACACAAAGACACAGCTCTTTGTTACAGTCTGGCTCATGGTCGGAATAACAACAAAAAGGGGAAGAATCACATTCAAACGATTCTCCACTATTGATTTATGTGAGGCCAAATGGTTGATAAACAAAATGTAGCCCTTTGGTGTGGAGGTCAAAGAAGCTTTATATAATGGTGTTGATGGCGGTTGGGGTTTGGTGTGCTCAAAGAAAACAAAATATGTGTAGCGTAGCCCTGTGGCTAATTATGGCGCAGAGAGAGAGAGAGAGAGAGAGAGAGAGAGAGAGAGAGAGAGAGAGAGAGAGAGAGAGAGAGAGAGAGAGAGAGAGAGAGAGAGAGAGAGAGAGAGAGAGAGAGAGAGAGAGAGAGAGAGAGAGAGAGAGAGAGAGAGAGAGAGCAGTTAGTCAAAAGTCAATGAGCCACCGACGGCAGACCGGCAAAACACAAAGAGAGCGTCGATCCAGGGGAAAGGGTTATTGGTTAGCCTACTCCTATTCAGAGCTAGTCCGCATGCACCTGATACAATTACTGAACACATGTGGCACAGGCACAAAGTGTACGAAATGGTCCCAGGGGCTTTATAACATATATCTTTAACGTGTGTGTGTGTGTGTGTTTGTGTGTGTGTGTGTGTGTGTCTGTGTGTGTGTGCATGCGTTCGTGCACCACAGGAGGATATTGCGTTCTCCGCCCTGGTGCAGCTCTTTGATCCCCTGCTGTCGCCAAGATGTTACGCCGTTGTTGGGGTGAAAACGGCTGGAATAGTCGATTAGTCACGAAGATCCAATTACACTTTCATCCAGCCATATCGCTTTACTTTTTATATTGTCCCTTTTTTCATTTTCTGTTCCTTTTTTTTATTTATTTTTTAAGCAATGCAAAACACTCGTAAGTCTTACCATTTCACAACTCATGACGCAATTTAGTATTCAGAGCCTAAACGTCTTTCTCTGTTTGCAGCAGAGGGGAGCGTTTGGGTTTGATATGGAACCGATCTTACAAAGGTTACACCAAGGCTCCCGCACTGTCCCGCGTGGGAGCAGAGTGTGTAACAGGAATATATAATAGTTTTATCTCATTATGGGAGCGTTTGCCACTGTGTCGGTCTGAGAGGGGTTCTTAGAAGGAAAGGAAAATCCTTTTAATGGACGGATAAGGGGCCCCAAGGGGTTTGAAAGGGGGGGCCCCTCTTACCCCGTTCCTTTTTTGTGTTCCACCGGTCTGGAAACACCATTTCAAGGCTCCTCACACAAAAAGCACGCACAGAGAAGGAGTCTTTACGATCTCCCTGGGTTTGGTCGTGTTGTGTTCCTGGACATTAAACGACCGCTCCGACCTTTGACCCGCGGAGGAGCTCAATGTACTCGACGCAGCGCTGAACGTACGGGGAAACACACACAAAGCAAGAGTAAACATCGACACAATTTGGTGTGGCTGGGACGGCTGTTCTGACCTGAAGTAACCGAATCATGATACTGCTGGTATTATTGAGTTAATACTGTCTTGTGTTTTTAGTGTGTGGCGAAAAAAGCTACCAGTTAGTTGTACATCAAATTAATTTTACATTGTTTTAGTGAAAGTGTTTCCGACTGTTGAATTGAAATAAATTCAGCTTCAGATTTGAACTTTTGTATTTTATTGTACCTGCCTCCATAATACTTACTTTTTTAATCTGCAATCAGCATATCTACACTGTAACATTTATAACTTTCCTTTTTATAAGACCTGCCCACAGAACAATGAGGAACTATATTTGAGGTACATTACGCCGAAGCATAAGTGAGTTTTCTCCCTTCCTTCCTTCCTCCTTGTGCCACCGCTGCCATCATCTATCACTGTCAGCGTCCCTGCAGCCTATCTGTGCATCTCTCAACGTCCCCCACAGTAAAACTCGCTCCCCGAAGCTTTATTTATAGAACTCCTCTGCAAAGACGGCTGATGAAGCAGTTTAGTCTGTCTGGACTTTATTTGGGACATCACCCACCTCCACCCCCACCACCACCCCCACCCCCACCACCACCCTGGAGTCAGGCTGGATAAATGCAGCCTCAAGCGCTTCAAGATGTGCCTGCGGTCCGTCCTCTGGGATCGGGAGCGCCTCTCGTCCCCGGCTGGTGGCTCTGGTCCTGACTCACGTCCCGGCCCCGTGTCCCTCCGTCCTTGGGGCTCGCACGCATGTTTGCCTGCGGAGCGGCCGTATAAACACACACAGATGAGCGGGCTGCTGCGGCTGCACGCTGGCGTGCTCCCGCTGCACGGCTCTGCCTCGGACCGGCGGATGTTGAATAAGCAGCGATGGCTCGGCTGCCCCGGTAACGACCACAGACAGGCACGCACTCGGCGCGCTGAGAGGTCCTCTGAGTTCAAAGTCAGCCGTGGTGATGGCAGAGAGGGCCGCTCCCTGCACTGCAACAAAGGAGACAGAAATAGTCTTAACGGGGAATATCATACCCCGGCCGTCTGTCACCTTCCCCGACCTTATACCGCCGCTACAGAACCAACAGGAAGTGGCAGGAAGTAGGGAGGAAGCCATGGGAACCTCACCTACCGCCATGGCTGACGTGCTGACGTGTGGTGGGGATTCAATCTGAGGACATCTGCAAAAATGAAAGGGAAATGGATCGTGGGACTGCTCGAGTTCCTTCCTCAGACTTCCTCCTGTGCTTAAGTAAGGCACTTAAGAGCTACTAATCATGGAGAGAATAGGATAGGATCTAAATCAGCCGATACTCAAGGATCCTTTCCAACAAATATATCATTAGTACCCTCACTTTGTTATCCATTGGGCTGCATAGTGAAGATATATTTGCATGCCATAGGTCATTCTTTATGCAACCGCTTTTTGAATTGCCGCCAGAACAATCTTCTTCCTCTGCAAAACTCTGTTCCTTCTTTGATTACTGAATAATCAACTGAACACGTGAAAATAGAAGCAGCATGTGAGTTTCAGGGGCTGCGATGTCAATCAAGCTACAAAGTCAGCTCAAAGAGAAGTTGGTATGTTGGAAAAGGGAACGGGTGTTGAGTGACACTTTTGTAGATAAGCCAGAATGTTAACATCTATGTATTGGTTTATGTTATTATACACACACACACACACGGTCTATCTGTTCCCGTGAAATTCCACGAGTTTATTTGCGAACACAGTCGCAAATACTTGCTTGTCATTCTACTCCGTCATCCCTTCTAACAAACCCATGAAAGAACCCTCATGTGAACACGCTTCCCAAAGGCCTTGTACTCATCTCTGAGACCGGTCCAAATGCAGACAGACCGAAAAAGAAACTACAGTCTGTTCCAACGGGTCTGTAGAACTCTGCTAGATCCAATCCTGCTGAACACGTTCTAGAACCAGGCCTGTAGAGCTGAACACGCTCTAGACCCAGGCCTGTAGAGCTGAACACGTTCTAGACCCAGGCCTGTAGAGCTGAACACGTTCTAGACCCAGGCCTGTAGAGCTGAACACGTTCTAGACCCAGGCCTATAGAGCTGAACACGTTCTAGACCCAGGTCTGTAGAGCTGAACACGTTCTAGACCCAGGCCTGTAGAGCTGAACACGTTCTAGACCCAGGCCTGTAGAGCTGAACACGTTCTAGACCCAGGCCTGTAGAGCTGAACACGTTCTAGACCCAGGCCTGTAGAGCTGAACACGTTCTAGACCCAGGCCTGTAGAGCTGAACACGTTCTAGACCCAGGCCTGTAGAGCTGAACACGTTCTAGACCCAGTACTGCGTCAACACTTCTCCGCTGACGTTAGCATAAGATCAACATAGCAACATATCGGTCTCTGCTGTTAGGGATCTTTCAATTGCCGCCTCCCTCAAAGGCTTTAAAGAAACCGGCCCGCTAAGTAGGTGCTTTGACTTGGAGTCTTTGAACTTCAGCAAACTTCGTGACAACAATATCAATACGGGTGAAACCTCTCAGCCTGGCCTGATGATTCACATTTTCCGCTAGCCTGGCCCGGCTTCTTCAAGGATGGATTTTTCTGCAGATTAGTGAGATCTGAGGTGAACCATCTGGGAACAACAATTGGACAATTGTGCAACATAGGGAACTTTGTATGAGCAACTAATGGTATAAGCCTAATAATTAAATCAATAATATTCTACTGATTTTTGCCAAGATAATATTTTGTCGCTTCTTGTAAATACGTTGAAAACTTTTTGATTGGTCTTTATAATCTGCATTATAAATCATTATCAAAACTCTACAAAGGTGTTGAGATCTCGGAATAATCATTCATCAAAATATAACACAAAACAAATGTTCAATTATCCTCGCTTTCATTTAAATAATTACTGTTTGTAGCACAATGAACAAAAACAGATGCAACAGAAGACAAAGTTAACCTGCATAATTTCTTCAAACTGTTTATCTTTCCCGTTCACGTTGTGTGTTCTTTTTACTTTTTGTTTTGTGGGCTCTCTGAGGTTGATATTAATGCCTCATGCTATCCTATTTCTGTCAGGGTGTGGTCCCCAGAGACCATTGGTCCTGAATGTGATTATGTGTTTTCCTGTGTGATGTGTATCTGTAGGGGTTGAATAACGAGGAGTTCCGCACATTAAAAAGCAAGGAGGGAAATTGTCATTAGTGGCCCTTGGCTGACTTGCAAAGCTAATCTCTCACCAACAGTCTTTTCAAACCTCATTGGAAGTGACCGGTTTACTCTAAGAATTTCCCCCCAATTTGTTGGCTAATTGATCATGTTTAGTATTCTATATGCAGATTGTTGCTGAGCAATAGAGCACTGTGTTTATTCTAGATCCAGCGTTGCATCCGTTAACGCAGAAACCTCAGTCACAATGTCCTCTATTGAGCAGTTTATGCAACTAATCCGCATCAATCATTTTGTCACACACAGATGACTCCAACATACTTTCCGAATTAAACACTTGCTTTGGCTGCGACACAATTCAAAACGTCCTCTTGATGCTTGCAGGCACATGTGCTTTGAGTTGTGAAGGCGAATGTGACTGTCAGTGGCATAAACACAACAAAGACAATAACACAGAATGAAGGGGAACATACTTTTAGAAAACATAACAACCGTTTCGGTTTGCCCAGTGGCGTAACATCATGGTGATATGCCTAGGTGCAAATATTTATTTTGTGCCCCTGGACAGGATTTCTTTGAACGTTGCGGATCAAAGTGGTGTGCATAACGCACACATCGATGATGTTGCCTCTTGCCCTTTTATAGTAATTCCCCGTTGTCCATTTGACACATGACAACCACCTTAATCGGTTACCTCCCACACATGCACACATTTGTTTATTACACACACACACACACACACACACACACACACACACACACACACACACACACACACACACACACACACACACACACACACACACAGTAAAACATAACAAACAAAGATGCATACATAAAACTGCATACAAACACATGCGTTCATGCACGCACACACACACACACACACACACACACACACACACACACACACACACACACACACACACACACACACACACACACACACACACACACACAGTAAAACATAACAAACAAAGATGCATACATAAAACTGCATACAAACACATGCGTTCATGCACACACACACACACACACACACACACACACACACACACACACACACACACACACACACTTAAAAGCGCTACAAATCTCAAATTAA
>NC_044066.1:17034153-17081653 GCF_902167405.1 Gadus morhua | reverse complement strand
AGGTTCTTTATTAAACTAAGCATTTTGCACCACCCATTCAATGTGCATGATCACACCCAACACATTATTTATAATCATTCACATTTTTTTTCCCTTACCAAAATCTTTTGTTCTGTTAAAAGAGGTATTTCTCCTGGAAAAAAATATCAGAAAATATCTTGATGTTTAAATAGTTGGAGAACCACTGCCTTAGACTATCCCCTAGGCCCCGAACCACCCAAGGGGAGAAGGGCCCCGAACCACCCAAGGGGAGAAGGAGGGGACGTGAGGAGGAAGGGCCCAGTCAACGAACTCACCCTCAATGAGTTCAATGGCTTCCTTCAGGGGCCACCCTCATGTATCTCCCCCGTCCTCCTGAGATACATCTGTGATCCCCCCGGCCAGCACGGCACAGTCTCTGCTTCAGACTCAGGATGACATTATGACACCCCAGGGAGCCCAGTGAAAACATCCCTGGCTGTTTCATAACAGCCTGGTGGGGGGGGGGGGGGGGGGGGGGTAAAGAGGGGGGGGGGAGGGGTTTGGCTTTTGACACATTACCGTCATGTAAGGTCAAGGCGGCTGTTATTAGCTGTCTTGTCTTCTCTGTCGAAGCAGAATAGCTGTACAATATGAATTACGTCGGGAGTTTTTCTCCCCCATGAACAGGAGTAAGAGTGCAGTTGCAAAAGAGCCAGACACATTTACCAGATGAGATGAGAGTATTGAGATTAACAAATGGATACATATACTGTTGAAGAAGAATGTGCATTGTTATTGCAAATGAACAGCTGACTCGTTTTAACCATGTGGCTATCGCTGCAATAGACACTAAATAAATCATGTGGCAAAGGCGTCATTTCAGGTGTTACCTCTCATATTTTCATGCAAGGGTTTCAAATAAGTTAACAGTCACGTTGTTTCCCCATTATATATTTAATTGTTGTCATATTCTTGAATAAACAGCAGCGTATGTCTTAAAAGGCAATAAAAAGGCTATTCTGGGATGAGCACAGCCTACAGTACTGTTGATTTCCACATCTGTTGCCTCTCTGTCATGGTTTCTGAGGTCCAACGATTATTGCCGCGGCATGCTAATTGTATGGACTCTTGAGGGCTCTAAACTGACCGCTGAGTGTTAATACAAACGCACAAATAAATGATGACAGACCACACAGCAGCGCTGCAAACACACTTGAAGTATTACGAAGATGTGAGGAGGAAATTCTTGAACTAAACAACACCCAATCACCAAGGAGCACACTGAGAAGCCTTGGGATGAACTCCGGAAAACAAGGGAATTGTTATTTCTTGAGCTCCCCTGCATGTGGCCTAGCGCACAGAAAATGTGTCTCGGGCAATTACAATAAGTGGGAGGAAACGGCGTCAATGAGGAGCGTTGTTGTGTTGATGGTGTGTATTGATGTTCAGCAGCAGCCGGTAAAACAACAGGGAATGAAGGAATAAATAAGCAAGACGATGACAGAAAGGGTCGCGACCTTTCATCGTTTGGGTCTTTGTGGTGCGGATTGCATTGATTGCTGTGATCGTTTTATTGTCGCATAAGGTATTCCGTCTTAAAATTGCCTTTTTTTCGATTTTCTTTCTCATTTTCCCTGTCGGACAAACAGCTGAAAGGTGCGCAAGGAAACTTTTTTAGTAATATTTTATTGTAGTATGAGGTATGTCACAATGCCTTAAAATGAATATTTTCCCTCACTTCCCCTGTTCTATCACAGCTTGGGGAATCGTGAGACTAACTTCAAGGGATGCAAGGAAAGTGCCTTAATAATATTTTATTGTAGTATGAGGTATGTCGCTCAAAGCATTCAAAGTGTCTTTTTCCTCTCCCCAACTTTACCTGCTGTAATACTTAAGGAATATTTAAGGAATGCATTGGGAACTACCTAATTAATATTCAATTTCAAGAATACCAAATTGCTCCCCCTTGAGTTATCGGATGTCCTTTAACAATAACAGCCACTCTCTGTAATATTACAGCTTATAGCTGTAATTTAGCTAGCTCGTGCGTATGCCTAGTTTCTTGATCCTGGCACACCCAAGTCATTACAACCAATTCCTCCTGAAAGTCTCTGGTTTGTGTTTGTAATTATGGCCGGCTTAGATGTGTTAATGGTGTTATAATATGAGCAATGCCCCAAGTGGATATAGGCTGGGGACATACTTTGGGGAAACTAGCGTCTTCCAGGAATAACTTTCATATTCATAGTCAGTGAAAAACAAAGAATAAGTATAAAGCATAAGCCTGAGGACGAGAGAATTGGCAGCGCTGTGAATAAAACCAGTGAATAAAGTATCTCTGGATTCTAAGATTCTTTACAGGGAAAACTACTTTTTCACCACATTCTGGGACATCAGGGATTATGTATTAGGAGGAGAAACAGTCAAGGGCTGAAATGTGTGGTTTCAAATTATCTTAAAAAGACCAGTTTTCTGGATTAGCCATGAACTCACTGTCCCCAAAGCGTATCCATGTGTTTCTACTTATTGCCCATGGAAGAGTGTGGCTATTGATGCACCAACAAGCCCCTTGCTGTGGGGAAGTAGAACCATGGCCTGTCATTCAAACAATGGCAGAGTGTGAATGGAGAGTCAACCAGCTCTGATTAGAAGCAGATTGAACTCTGGTAAGCGTTCTGTGGTCAGCTGAGAGGGACTGTCAGAGAAGCTCGCAGATGTTCTGCATTGGAAACTTTAACTTCAGAACCTCAAATAAGATCATGAGAAATCCGGTTTGTCGAATGGCAATTTTTTTTTTTTTTTTCTTGATTTATCTTCACGTCAAATTCTTCTTGGTCCAAAGCATCCTTCTGTATGAGTTGAGTTCCGTCTCCAGAGAACCTATTGTGCCCGTTATGAAATCACGTTTGGGTCAGCGTCAGGTACATCTAAACTCCAGACATTTGCTGGTTCTTTACGGCTCTTTATTCATAATCTCCAATAGCATGACACGACTCATCATATCTCAGACAAAGAGCTGGCGGGCTCCGTACTTAAAGCCTAATTAATATAACGGGCGATAAAGTTTTATGGCCCCCTCGTCTGAAGGGCACCCTGGAGTCTCGAGCAGAGCAGAACGTCGGAGGCTTTGCTATTTCCGTCTGTTTTCTCTTGGTCCCGTGGGGTCCTGTCAGCCTATGAGGATGGGTAGCCTTTGGGGGCCGCTCCTCACCCTTGGCTGGCCCTTACCTCTACTTTCTGAGGTTTGGCAGACCCCCCCCCCACCAGCACCACCAGCCCGCCCACCGCCTGCCAAGACGCGACACGCCCGCCAAACTCAGTCCCGCAGGTCTCCTTGTATGAGCAACATCTGAATCCCCCCCCCCTCTATCTCCCAAAACACTGGGTTTCCATGGGCTGTGGGCCGTCCTCATTTACCCGCATTGACATACAAACTCACATTCCGTGGCTTTTGGATTTATGCAGAATGGCGATGTGGCGTAGTGTAAATACTGCAGTGCGTTGAAGCTGTAGGTCAAAGAGAACCACGTCACCTCATAAGGGCCTCGTCCGGCCTTACCAATGGGCTTCACAGTTCTTTATCGACGGAGACCCGAAGTCACTGATCAGCAACGTAGGGGTGGGGCGGAGTCGGGGTGGTGGGGTTGAATTTCAACCTTGGGGCACTTAAAGCCCCTACCCCTCCCTGTCAGCGAAAGGAAGAACTCCTCACACAGTGCGAAACGTACAAGCTGGCATCAACTTTCCCCATTTAGACAAACAAGACAAGAGAGTTGGACGGAAAAGCCAAAACAGGAAATGCCTTACAGCAGTTGCGGTGAAATACAAAACCAAACTGCGGTATCAGATGACTCCCTTACTTAAATCAATAGCCATGTATTGTCTTTAAGTGACAGGGTTGCTCCCCCTTGCCCCCCCGTTTCATCGAAACAAGCAAACTAAGCATGACTATTGTTTCACCGCAGCTGACAATGCTCTCCATACAATCCGACGACCGCGACCTCAAAGGTCTTGTCTCGTCGTTTATTCTGCCATCGGCACGTCTACCGTACGTGCGCTCGGCTTGGCGTGCACGTTTGGGACCTGCTGGCATACTTCAGGTCTTGGAAGTTGCCTTGAGGAGGATCTAAAATAACAGTCTGCCCTGATTTGTCCCTCTGTGGTTGGCGTGATCTGAGCTGAACTCTCTTGGGGTTTTTCGGAATATTTGGCGCTTTACGACCCTTGAGGCTGAGACGGTTTTATGGTAAGAGAGGGGAAAGGCTGACCTCAATGCGGCGTGCTGGTCGAGACGACTCGGGATGGCACGCCAGCACTTTGTGAAAATAGTTTGATTTCAAAGTATTTTGTGAAACTTATACATATATTCTGTATGTATAGATAACAAACCCCTGTTATTCCATCGCTCGTATCTGTACGCCTTCGGAAGCTCTGTGTCAATGTAAGCATGGCACATAAAGAAAGGGCTTTGTGATTGCACATCTGGTCATCCTGTGAAAACACAACTCAAACGTATGGGCAACATGTGAAGGACCTAGATTGTATCATCG
The DNA here is from genome assembly GCF_902167405.1 of Gadus morhua. Classification (NCBI taxonomy): domain Eukaryota; kingdom Metazoa; phylum Chordata; class Actinopteri; order Gadiformes; family Gadidae; genus Gadus; species Gadus morhua. The sequence goes on along the minus strand of NC_044066.1, from coordinate 17,077,142 downwards.
TCTATTTGCCTGAATTCCAGGAGCTGGCTCCCCATACAGCAGATAACATTGTGTAAATATTGTACAAATGTTAGGATTGCTTTACCTGATACGTCCCATCCTGCTAGGAGGAGGGAATGTAAAGATGGCCTAGACCTTTGGAAAACATTTTTTTATTTTCAGCCCCAAAACTTGGTTTCCTTGCATGCATAGTGGCACCTTGTTCTCGTGAAAGTCCACCCACCTGCCGCTGGCTCGGGGAGGTTTGGACCAGGCTGAGGCCCAGCCTCGGGCAGAACGATCGGTTGGTGCTTCACGCTCATAAACCTGGGGGTTTGAGGGACCGGGGCTGCTGGTGTCCGGGTCTGCTGTCTTGAGATCCGAGGCCGCAGGGTACCAAATGTTAACGGAAATGGCTGACGAGGTGTGACAATGTTAGCAGAAACGATGCCTTAATAACGTCAGCTTTCAACCCTTTCAACCGTTTTAAATAATGTGCCAAAGAACAATAAAAATCATAATTATTGATGTCTGCGCTGCATCACAAAGCGTGTAGTGAGGTGTGTGCGGAGGGGGCGTTGGTTTTATTAAGTTATGATTGATGAACATAACAAAGCCTTTTATAGTTTGTCATAACACGTAAATAAAATGGCCAGGCACCTGCTCTTGTAAATCCTGCCAGTCTTTTTTACGCCTCAGTGTTCTACTCCGTTTTGGAATATGTGATGAGTCAAGCCGTCCGGGTTTGATTTACCAGAGGGAGGCGGGGGGGGTGGTTTGGCTTTCCCCTCTCCCTGCTACCTCCTGATAAGACCATTAATGGAGGAGCGCCTCTCCCCAGCTCGGTGGAGCCGCAGATAAACGAAGGAGAGAAGAGGTCCTTCTACCGGCGGTGTTATTTACAGCAGAGATTGCTGCTCCGTGTTTTTGTTTGTGTTTGTGTGTCTCTGTGTATGTCTGTGTGTCTGTGTGTATGTCTGTGTGTGTGTATCTGTGTCTGTGTGTGTGTTACACATCCCAGTGATACAATAGGCTGCCGTTCGGGAAGAGCAATGATGGAAACCGTGTTCCTGGAACAAAAGGGAAGGGTGATTGGAACAGATAGTTTAAACATGACAAAAGCGGGATTGGGTGTTGTTGTGCTGGCTCTACCTCCGCGCGCCCGCCGATTCACAAGAAATTGTAATTTCCTGGCCTCGCCATTCCTTCTTTTTGTTGGGGCAGTAAATCATTTCCCATCCGACCTGGGAAAGCCAAACCGTTGTGGCCTGATTGTTGCCGTCAATGTTTTCTTTTATCCACACGAAGCCCATCATCCTTCAGTTACATTTCCATCCTTAATCACAGAGGAGGGTCAGGAAACATTTAGACCAATTTTCTCCAATTCCGTGATTTTTCTTCCCCCCCCCCCCCCCCCCCCCCCCCCATCCCGTCAGTCTCCTCCCATTTTAATTGTGCTCAATCCTTCACTCGTCCATCTCGCTGAGTCGGGATCGACCGTCTCCTCTTTCCTAGCACGCTATTCCCGAGGAGGAGCTGTGGTCCAAAGCGCATTAGAGGCAGAAGGAATGTCTTTATAAATAAACATGGCCTCGCCTCCACAGGTGGCGCACCAGGGGCCGACCCTGATGGATGGGAGGGATCGACATTTGATAACGCTCTCCGAGGCCTCAGCCCTCAGGCACACTGCGTTTATCTCCATCCGGTGTCAGAAAGCCATTTGTCGTAGACGGGGAGAATATGTTACAGGGATCAATAACAACGCTGTACATAGAAGCCAGGGCTAAGGACTTTTGGGCTAAGACCAGTTGGCTGGTATCCGGTTTTATTATCTTCATTACACGTTTAAATGTCCATCCCAAATTGTATATATACATTGCATCACCGCAGCATACACAAGTCGCTGTGGTGGTGAAAGGGCATTCCTGTCATGCAACAGACAGGTTTGCTGAAATAGTGTCTGAAAGAGCATTCTGTCTTGAGCTCTGCTCTCAACAACACACAGAGGCATACGTAGTATACGGTATGGTATGAAGTAGTATAGTATGGGGTAGTGCACAGAGTATGGTAGTGGGATAGCATCCTTTGCTAACGAGAGGTTCGCTCTGTCGATCGTGTGTCCAACCGCTTCTGCTCCAGTGCAGATGAATCTGATTGCACACTATCTGAAATGCAATGAAATGTTTTTGTTGTTTTTTTACCAAAAAATCATCAAAAATGATGAATGGAGTCTGAAGAGCAGAAACTCATATAATGCGCTGCAGCATATGCCACGACATCTTGGCACGAGATCTTCTCTAGTTGTCCCTCTCATCAGTCTCGGAAAGGGAATATTATAGTTTTATGACGTTCGTTTGAATGTTTTTCTATAATACAGTCCCATGGCATTTTTTAAAACAGACCAGAATATGTGGATGTCTGTTTGTAGTTTTGACAAACACGGATAATATTATACTGCCAGCTGCAATTTTCCGATGATTATTTCTAGGTTCATGTCTAGAATATATCAAACTATTTAAAAAAGATCTAGGAGCCTTTGAACGCAGAGAACTAATTGGTTGAGTCTGCCTCTGGAGGGACCCTGTCCATAGGAACCCTTTACAGAACGTTGGTGGAGAAAAAACCCTATCCTTTATCCTCAAGTGCCCTCTGTGAGTGCATGTCTTGTTCTCCTGTACAATGCCAGAGGCGTCTGAGGGAATACATATATGCTTCGATTACAAATCAGATCCAGTGGAACGCAGAGAGGGAGCGAGGGGGGAGAGGGGGGAGAGGAGGGAGAGGGGGGAGAGGGTGAATGGAGAGAATGTGGACACAAGAAGGCCTTTTGAGCAGGAACAGTACAGCGCTTTGTTCTCCACGGCTCATGTGGTATCCTTGGCGATACCACAACACATGGATCCTCTGCTGGCCAGGCCCATTTGTCATCGACAATTAGGGCTCGGGTTCTCGTTATTAACCAACTCCCCAAACCCCCCCCCCCCCCCCCCTCCAACGGACGGACAGCGGTCCGAAAGCAGCTTAGCGCCAGCCTCGGTCGAGCCCTTTGTTCAGACGGAGTAACCGCCGGGTAGACGTTTGAAAACCCCAAAACAAAAAGCGTCCGCCTCTTGTGTTCGGAGAGGGCCAGAGACACTGGCTCCCCTCTGCACGCCGCTGTAACTCGCCGATGCTTTAACTAGTGGAACAAGTGACCGGAGAGGAGGAGGATCGGGGAGCCGGCGTGGTTAGAGAGCCTTCCTGCTCTGATGCACACACCAGGCCCGGGCAGGAGCTGTTTGATTGGCTCAAACAGCGTCTCCTTGGCGAGGGGGACGGCATGCTCAGTGTGGTGAGCGTGAGGCGGCCAAGAAGCCCTTCAAAACCGCCGACAGAGTCCTGGAGTGGCCCGGGAGGGAGAGAGAGGGGGGAGGCAGGGGGAGAGAAAAGGAGAGAGTGGGGGAAAATGAAGTTGTCACGAAGCCACTTCAGAAAATGATGAATCGGATCAGGCTGTTGTTTTTCCCTATTCAGTCTCTTACCCTTTGCAGTCTGTGTATGTGTGCGTTTGTGTGCCTGTGTGTGTGTGTTTGGTGTGTTTCAGAATTGGTGCTGTTGTGTATGTGTTTGTGGGTGTGGATGTGTTTTGCATAAGTAAGTAACCTCATTGTCTTTGCATCTGGTGTTGTTTTGCATATGTGCATTTTTGCACGTAAACGTGTGTGCCTGTGTGTGGAAATGATAATTCAATGGATTCTGTGGCGTCGGTAGAGCATCCCTCTGAGCCTCAGATCTATTGTTCTCTGTCCCGAGCCCTGAACATGCACCCCAAAAGGTTATTTATATTCAAGTCATTGTGGTTTTCTATTAATAATAACATTATATTGTTTAAAATTGCAGCAACCACACTTTATTTGTCTGTGTGTGTGCGTGTGTGCCTGGCTGCGTGTGTGCGTGAGTCCTTGCGTGCACCATGCACGTGTGTGAGAGAGAGGGGGAAAAAATAATTAGGGAGCCTGGATCGTAGCTTGCTTTGATGACTTTGATTACTAGTAATGATAATAGAGGGAATATGATTATATTAATCAAGCTTTCTCATCCCTGGTTCACGTATGATTTGCCAAGCTGATGAGTAAAGGTACTAATACTATATACAACAAGAACAGTTACGCTGGTGATGAATGAGCTGCCTTGGAGAAATACACCATATAGACAGAGAGACAGAGAGACAGAGAGACAGAGAGACAGAGAGACCGACAGACCGACAGACCGACAGACCGACAGACAGACAGACAGACAGACAGACAGACAGACAGACAGAGTACAGTATGAAGTGGAGGGTAGAGTTGAGAAAATAATCAACGACAAAAACACTAAATGAAGAAATTGATGAAATAATTAGCGGTGTGAATGTGGCTGCATAAATTACCAACTGCAAGATGGATTGATGTGCTACATTCTGCAGCGCGACTTGGTTTTCTAACTTGTAGAAGAGGCCTTGACACGCTGAAACTCAGTCTGAGCGCTCTTTGATACATCACAAGAGGGATTCTCAAAGAGATGGAGGCAGGCTCCCACACAACACCAGGGGACGTTTGTTTTTTTATTTATTGGGCCGCTCCGAGGTGCCAATATATATCAAGCATTTAATAATAGTTTTCACGGTTTGTCAGGGAAAAACAAAGCTTTTTTTATTGGAGGGGACGACGGGGGACAACAATAATCTCTTGTTTGGGAAAGGTGCAAAATCCTACACTTGGGATAAAAATTGGCAATGAGCGCACGTTGCTTTGACACATTTATTGTTTCCTATGAGAGATTGTACCCAATAAAAAACTGAAAAGCAATAATTGTTATACTTGATATAAGCTACCAAGTGCTTTTCCCTTTGCCCCCCCCCCGCCCAAAAGTAATACTTTTTCACCTCAAAAAAATATAGTTAACTTTGCAGTTTAACGAGGTGTGAGTTTTTTCCCTTCGAACCTCCCACCCAAGAACTTCTCGTCAGCCCCCCCCCCCCCTCCTCCCACTCCTCCCCCTCCCTCCCCCAGGGGGAGTGTGAGGAGCATTAGTTTTATTAGCCATTGATTTCTCTCTCTCTCTCTCGCTCTCGCTCTCTCCCTTTCGCTCTCTCTCTCTCTCTGCCTCTCTCTCTCCCTCTCCCTGCCTCTCTCTCTCTCTCTCTCTACTATTCTGCGCTCTATCTCTCTCTCTCTCTCTCTCTCCCCCTCTCCCACTATCTCTCTCTCTCTCTCTCTCTCTCTCTCTCTCTCTCTCTCTCTCTCTCTCTCTCTCTCTCTCGCTCTCATACACACACTCACACACACAGGGCCTCCTCTTCTTGTGGGTCCTGAGGGCTCATTACAGCCTTCCTGCCGACGCCATCGCTCACCCGGCCGTTGTGCGTCCGGGTCGTCCTTCCTCTCCTTCCTGCTGAGCTAGCCTCGACCGCGGCGCTAGCCCGCCAGGACCCGCCCCTGATTGGCCGATGCGGCTAACGCGGGGCCATCGATCAGCCCCCTGAGGTGGGCGAGGACGAGGGATCGATGCCCTGAGAGACGACTGATGGAGTGTCAGACGCGCTGATTGGGTCACCACATTTCATTAACTTCAGCGGCGGGTCCTCGGGTCAACTCACTCGTGGCTGGAACAGCGAATATAATAAGCAGAGCCGGTGGGGTTGGAGCTTTACTCTTCGCCAGTGTACCCCCCTGCCCACCCCCTCCCTTTTGGAAGAACAGAGGGTTAGTGGGGGTGTTCAGACCTTTACCCTTAAAGATTTTTTGCAAACATTTCCAATCGAGTGAGAAACATACATATACATATATTAAATCTTGTTTACCTCCATCAGCAGTATAATCTATAGCAGTGATTCTCGAGTGGGTCGCAAGGGCATTTTGAGTGGTTCGCACAGCATACGCCATCATCTTTAGAAGAAAACCAATGAATTAAATCAAACGTTGATGTTAATTCATGTTTAAATGGCTGAGTTCAGCCTCAAGTGTTGCAGCTTTTGTCGCTCCATCTGTTTAACTGTACATGTCGGCATTGATGACTGCAGAAATATAAGTAAATAAATGGGTCAATCTCTTTGGGTTGTGACTTTATAACTAAAGACCCATGTAAGTCCTGAGGCTGAACCAGCTCAGAACCCCTGCTCTGAAGACCCACAAGAAGCTTGTATTATTTTTCTTGCATTAACGGCTGTGTTGTTGCATGAAAGCATTTCCAAGTAAATAAAAACATTGTTCCTTGACCCTCATTATAATCCCGCCACAGGGTCAATCCGTCTCTCCTGCAGATCTGTAGACGCCTCAACGTGACCCCAACGTCACGCGCTTTGTCCCTCCACTCACAAAACAACAAACCGTGTGCAACGCAATAGTCTTTGAAAGCTGTTGGATTTATGGCTACTGACCCCCATGGAGAAGGAGGAAGGGGGTGGCTTCACTATGGATGAGGGGGGTGTGTGTGTGTGTGTGTGTGTGTGTGTGTGTGGGGTAGTAGATGAAAGCAACGGCGCTGTTCTGAGGGCAGAGACGGCGGACTTCCTGACGCTGGGCTCGTACCGGTGTGCCTCCTTTGAAGACAAAACCCCCTCGGCGGAAAGAATTCTGATTGGTTGCTTAGAATCCACCAATATTTGTGAGTGGCCAGTGTTGTGTCTGGAGGTGGTGGAAGAGGTGGAGGAGGAGGAGGTGGTGGTGGTGGTGGAGGAGGTGGAGGAGGAGGAGGTGTTGGGGGGGGTGGAGAAGGAGGAGGTGGTGGTGGGGGTGGAGGAGGAGGAGGAGGTGGTGGTGGAGGAGGAGGTGGGGGTGGAGGAGGAGGAGGTGGTGGTGGGGGTGGAGGAGGAGGAGGAGGAGGAGGAGGTGGAGGAGGAGGAGGAGGAGGAGGAGGTGGGGGTGGAGGAGGTGGTGGTGGGGGTGGGGGAGGAGGAGGAGGAGGTGGGGGTGGGGGTGGTGGGGGTGGAGGAGGAGGAGGTGGAGGAGGTGGTGGTGGTAGTTGTGTTGGAGATGGTAGTGGTGGAGGTGGTGGTAGTGGAGGAGGTGGTGGAGGAGGAGGTGGTGGAGGAGGAGGTGTTGGGGGGGGGGGGTGGAGGAGGTGGTGATGGAGGAGGAGGTGGAGGAGGTGGTGGAGGAGGTGGTGGTGATGGAGGAGGAGGTGGTGGAGGAGGTGGTGGAGGAGGTGGTGGTGGTGGTGGAGGAGGTGGTGGAGGAGGAGGAGGTGGTGGTGGTGGTGGAGGAGGAGGAGGTGGTGGAGGAGGAGGTGGTGGTGGGGTTGGTGATGGAGGAGTAGGGTTGGTGGGAGATTTATCTTAATCAGGTAGGAGGGTTGGCTGATGAAGGGAAGGCAGCTGGCCTTCAGTAATGGGGCACAAGACTGCCCAGAGGAATGGGTTCTTTTAATCATGGGATGGATTGTGGATATTTCAGTGGTGATGTGTGCCGCGACGTTTATTGTATTATTACGTGTTGGAATCGGTTGAAGGAGCTTTTAATCATAAACAATTATCGTTCATTTTTGGAGATCTGTTTTTAATTTGTCAGCTTTAGTGTTTGTTGCGTTGGGAGAAGTATTAGACGGACCAAACATTGTGTGGTGTTGTATTTCCTGTTTATTCGACTATGAGTGTAAGTAGGGGGGGGGGGGGGAGTCATCAAAGGTCATTTACATTTTTGTGTTCAACATAATGCGGACATGGGTCCAGGCATGCTCCTCTGCTGATTTATTATATCATATCCAGGTACTGCTTCAATAAGTGCTTGCTCAAGTCAAAGCCTCTTGGTCATTGCATCAGCAGAAAGTTCCCTATCAAGGACAGCCTCATAATCACACACTTGTCATGCATGACTTCCTAAGCAATAAATAAAAGTACAAACGGGTCATTGAGCCAAAGAAAGAACTCCCAATTGCTTCAATTAAGCAGGAATGCAATGTGTCATTTGCTACATCCACCCAAGCTTTCTGAATGTTAAAATAGACCTGTAGTCGTTAGTTAATTGGCCCGGTACTTTTGACATCCAACATCCATATTGTTGGGAATGGTTCACTGAGGTAAACTACCAGGACGTGCCTCAGGATCTGGCGTTTTTTATCTGCGGGTCGATGGATCTAGGGATCTGAATGGAGATGAAAGGAGGTGCTGGAAGCGAGCCTGCTTTGAATACGCAGGGAGTTTCGCCTTGTTCCCCGCGCTGTCGTGTCTAAGCGTTGTAAACAATATTCAAAACGATAAAACGACACGCATGTTTTCCGTCCCCCTCATCGTGTCATCTGCGTTCAGCTTATGGTTATTATGGTCTGGAAGCCGTTCAGGAGGAACTTCACAGTGAGCGCATTCCTCGCAAATCAGAAACAAATAGACACCAAATCAAAGACCCAGCACATGTGAGCGTCCTTTGAAAAAAACAACCTCTAAATGAAAAAGATCTATAAACAAAAGGGAACTATTTTCATTAGCCTCAAGATTAAGTATTTTATCTTCTCTCTCTCTCTCTCGCTCTCTCGCTCTCTCGCTCTCGCTCTCGCTCTCGCTCTCTCTCTCGCTCATCATTCAATTGAACTGACGACTAAAGCGACTCCATCTCCGTGCTGCTGTTGGTGTGGTTTAGTCTGTTCCTTTCTGAGGGCCACTGTACCCAGAGATGCGTTACAGCATCATGCCCACCTCCATCTGCAGCGGCAGCGCAGGACACAAACACACAGTTTGATGCTGAACTTAAAATGGAAGGGCCCATCGTCACGCCTCCCCCCGACCCCGTGTCCCATATTTCTGCCAATTCACGAGGGATTGAGTGTGGGAAAGTGGTGGTGGTGCCACTCCTGGCTGGGCATTGTTCTGCCAGCCCTCGGTCCGGACGGCCTGGGACCGCCCACCCCAGGGGCCTCCACAGCTCCTGGCTGTGACGTAATGCCGCGCAGAGCGAGGGGAAACCTATGGGGAGCCAGTACCCCCCCCCCCCACACCCAGTGTAAGGCGACTTTCAGCAGGAACAGGAAATAGATTTCCACATGTATAGGAAGAGCAATTGATTAGGAGCTCGCCGATCGTTTCCCAAGAGGAAGTAATTTAAACCTGAGTCATGCAGAAATACAGTTAATAGGAGAGGAGGGGGGGTTGTTTTACACCTCACAGAGCAGTTATTGGTCTTTCTCTCGCTCCCTCTGTCTTCTTTGTTCTCTGTCCCTCTCTCTTTCTCTCGATGGCTCTCTCTCTGTCATGCTCTTTCACTCCGAGACTCTATCTCTCTTATTTATCTCTCCCTCTCTCAATCTCTCTCTCTCACTCTCTGCTCTCTTTGTCAAGTTCCATTCAATTAGATTTGCTCTATTGGCATGAATGATGTAACGCTATTGCCAAGGCATCTTACAAACACAACAAAGCAACCAACAACAAATAAATACACTACAGAGTTGAGAATATTAAATCAACAGCATCACAACAACAGCATCTCTCACCGTCTCCCTCCCTCTCGCCCTCTCCCCCTCTCCCCCTCCCTTCTTTCTGCGGCCCTTCACTTCACTTATAGATCATAGAATGACGCCGTCACTAAATAAATCACGGCTAGTGTATGTCAGCTCGCAACAGCGGCTGCGGGGATGATGCAACGCACTCACACCATGATGGATGGGAGCGCTCCGCGACAAAGAGGCAGTGGAGTCCAGCTCCAGCGGGGTCCAGAGCAATGAGTTCCGATACGCTGCCCTGTCCGCACACGGCAGAGTGGCCAGTGATTAATCCCCTCACCAGCTGTGGGGTGACGGGACGCCCCAACGCCTCTGAATGGCTCAACCACCGCCGCATTGAGAGCCCGCAGGGGGTGGAGTGGGTTACATAACGTGGCCTTGTTTATATGCAAAGTGGATATGCAAATATTAATAATATGTGTGAGCTTGGACGTATCAATGGAGCGCATACTTTTGCATACTCTCTCTGTCTCTTTCAAACACATCGGCACGCTCGCACACACACAACCACACGCACAGACACATGCACGCACACACAGGGAGGCACCTTTAATGAGATTATACAACCCTTGACCCCTGCGTGTTTCAGAAACGATGTGGGGTCTATGATCACTGGCTAATCCTGTTAGCATTGGGCTTTCACCAAGGTGATGTGGAGCTGTCTAACACACACACACACACACACACACACACACACACACACACACACACACACACACACACACACACACACACACACACACACACACACACTTATAATGCTCAGGCTAATCAACATATGGATGGCTGATAAATCGCCACAGAAGACATATACATATTAATGAAAATTTGTTGGTCTGAGCTAGGAAATGATAAATATATAAGAAAAGCAAATGGTAAAGATGACCACAGCATGCTACAGAAAAACAGGAACAATCGCTAACAAAGAAAAAATGTAAGGGTAACGTCGACAAGGCCCGCAGGCTAATGTCCTTCTACCGTGTGGGCTAAGGGTTCTCATCACCGATGACTAAACCTGCCCCAGTACATGCTAGCTCCTCACTCACCATCGAAGCTGTTGTCATCCATCCCACCTAGAGCACCTTAAGTCAGCCAGGTTTATGCTACAAGCGTTTATCCGTGTAGCCACGGGCGGGCCTCGTGCACGATGTAGCAGACAGGCTGGCCCCAGGCCCAAATATTTACACTGTCCTCCAGTGCAACATTTACCGACGCGGTATTGATGACTGCTGCGGTGTTGTTTTAATGCAGCGCCTGTGTACGGCTTGGCGAGCGTGTAAACCGACGGGCGCCTACGGCGGACCAGGGAGCCGGGGGGGGGGACGGCGGACTGCGTGTGTTTCACTGGGTGCATGTCAACACAGAACTGGAGGCTAAACACCGGCTCTGATTAAAGAGGCTGCGTTGGTCGTGTGGACCCGCACGACACGAAACAACAAGTTGTGTCAAAGCGGTCGAGGCGAAGCCCAAACATTTTTTACGGCCGTACAACCGCACATGGTTGATACCCAGAGCTGATTAGAGGGGACTTTTACAGGCGGGGAAGGAAGTTCATTGAAACATCTAAATATATGTCTATATCTATTTATGTTACAGATATATTACAGAAGGAAGTGATTTGTGTCTGGAGACGTTTTAAGTGCAAACCTTATTTCAGATTAGTATTTTCAAATCGTGCTTTTGGTTGGAAGCTGCCCGATAAAAAACAACCTCCTCCTCAGTAAAAGCTTCGGCAGGAAAGCAACAAAGGACAGAACACACACACATACACATCTATTGGCTGGGCAGAAAGGGGGTGGAGGGGGGGGGGAGGTGGAGTGTGGGGGGGGTGGGGGGGGGGTTATGGAGTGGCCACATTTGCATTTTGAAACGACATACACACCAGATCAGCCCTACCAGTCTGGTTGTGTCTCCATTGATGACCGGGACAGGTGAAAGAACCACTTAAACCCCCCCCCCCCCCCCCCACTACCACACACACACACAGACACGCACACTTGCTCACACACACACATGCACACACACACACATGCACTCACACACATACGCTCACAAACAAAAAACACATATGTACGTGCACGCACACACACCCACTCAATCACTCATTCAATCATAAACCGGTACACAATCAAACACATACTCACTCACTGACTCGCACGGACACACACACACACACACACACACACACACACACACACACACACACACACACACACACACACACACACACACACACACACACACACACACACACACACACACAGACAAGCAAACAGGCAGACTCTCACCAATGGCTCTCCAAAAAATACACCTACTCATATGTCCTCAGAATCTAAAAGGAAAAAGACACACACACACACACACACACACACACACACCCCGTCCTGTACTTTGTGCGCCGTGAATGGAGCCCCCCCAGCAGCCCCCCAGCAGCCCCCCCTCCCCCGCCCGCCTGTCCCACATACGGCGGTGGAATACAAAGGACGGCCCCTAAGAGCCGTCACTACGGGAGACCACTCCATCATGGCCGCCCAGCCCCCCCCCCCCCCCCCACCCACTGACAGGCCCTGATGAAGTCATCAGCAGCAACCTCACACACACACACACACACACACACACACACACACACACACACACACACACACACACACAAAACCCGAACAAGGCATGGTCAGACACATGCACATGTGCACACAGACGTACACAAACAAAGGCACACACACACACACACACACACACTCAATCAATGCAATCAATGAACCTGGGGACAATGTCAACCTTTACTGACATAACATACTATGCGTACACTACATATTTGTATCATTGCCTCCTGCAGGGACAACACGTGTGCTAACACACATGTAACACACAGTTTACACACACACACACATACACGCGCACACACAAACGCACACACACACATACAACACACAATGTACACACACATGCTGACAGCATATCTTTTTTAAACCACCTCTTACTGCTAGTGCATTCTCTTCAGCTGTCCTCGGTGTCTGTTTGTGTGTGTGGGGCAGGGGGGGGGGGGGGCAGAGGGGTGGTCGATTTGAATATTTAAATGATTTCTCCAGTGCAGTATTTAGTCACTGGATGTGCCAAGAAACATTGGGGGGGGGGGGGGGGGGGGGGATATAGTTGGGGGTCCGGTGTGTCTTTTGAATTCACCAGGATACTGTAATTGCCGCGGGGCAGGCAGAGACAAACGGCAGATGTAGCGTGGAGGGTGTGTGGAGGCATTAGGACATGGCTCACATCTGATTGAGTTTGATATGGAATAATAAACCCAACTCCAGCCCCCCTCCTCCTCCTCCTCCTCCTCCTCCTCCTCCTCCTCCTCCTCCGATGAAGGAGAGAAACGTTATCAGCCTTTCGTGTCCGGGCCGGTTCCAGGGGCGGTTCCCCCGGCTGCGGTCCAGTAATGCGTTCTCCGCGTCCCTTCCCTCTTCAGGACACACCTCAGCAGTTCATTCAACAACACCGACCGCACTCACATAAACACGCAAATATGTTTATCTGAAGGCTCCACTGCGGATGGAAGGTGTAAACATGTGTTGATGGATCGTCCACTAAGGGAGTGGAATAAGAGAGAAGAGTCACATAAACCTACCAAGCTGCATCTCGTTGTGCAACACACGGTCTGCGACGCAGAGCCTGAGAAACAAGTGTTTGCTTTTCCCCCTCCGGCAGAAAACAATGATGGGAAACGGGAACGTTCACGGAGGCTCCCGCCAGGATGGGGTCAGCGGGGGGGTCACAGGGTTCTGCTGACCAACGGGTCGTTCCCATTCAGATCGTTAGCACCCAACCTTTCAACCGGCCCGTTCTCCAGGAGATTGTACCTGATAATGGTCTCGTCATTCCCCCCACTTCTCTGCCTTACCTCATTGTGTACTTAAAGGCTGTGATTGTTAGCTGTGAGCTGTGTTCTGGTGGTGAGGGTCTCTCTCTCTCTCTCCCTCTCCCTCTCCCTCTCTCTCGCTCTCTCTCTCTCTCTCTCGCTCTCGCTCTCTCTCTTGCTCTCTCTCTTGCTCTCTCTCTTGCTCTCTCTCTCTTCCTCTTTTAGTCTCTCTCTATCTCTCCCTTGTTCGCTCTCTGAACTAAACATTATCATCATTATTATAAAATACTAGTCCCATGTGTTCTAGACAGATAACGGTGTAATTATTTTCCTGGTGCTTAATGTTTATTCGGCCATGCTTTCGATGGTTGGAGTGTTGCAGTGTTTTTTTCCGTTTCTTCTTCTAGTCCGGGTGGAATAGGGAGATGAATCTCATTTGTTACGGTCTATTAGCACTCTCCACTCTCTCATAATAATAATAATGTGCTAATTGTCAGATTTCACCACAGCCTCATCACCAGGGAAGGGGGGGGTTGGGGGTAACCACCTGGCTCTGTTTGTGTATGTACGCGTGACATATGCACATGCTTGCGTATGCGTGTGCAGGGAGCGAAGCTTGTGTGTGTTTGTGCATTTACATGTTTTGGTGTGTGTGTGCACATGTGTGTGTGTGTGCACGTGTAGTACACCTATGTGTGTTTGCCTCGTGGCACAACACATTATACATTCAGCAGAGTAGAATGTATTTCCGTTGGGAGAAAGAATGATTCCACCTTTTGGTTTTCATGCCTGCCTCAAGGTATCGAGGCCCATTAATATACATGTGTTTGGAAACGAGGTGACCGAACCTCCATCACACTCAATCCTATTCTCCAACAACCATCGGCAACCTTTTCCATAGATTGATAATATTATTTACTAAGTTATTCCTAAATAACTAATTAATTACTAATTGATAACGAATGACTAATTGATAACTAAGAGAGAGAGAGAGAGCGAGAGAGCAAGAGAGCGGGGGTGTCTTGTTTGTTACATATTATACAATTATACTATTTATTCTTTCAAAGCACTTATCAGGAGTGGCACCTTACACTTGTAGTGTTAATACGACTGTAAAGCTTCTATTGTTCACTAAGGGTTGAATGTGTTGGTGTCTGCAGCCGGGCGATCAAGACCAACCAGGACCTGCTGCCAGAGACCCCGTGGACCAACGTCCTCCACGACGACTTCTGGGGCACGCTGCTCACGCACAGCGGCAGCCACAAGTCCTACCGGCCGCTCTGCACGCTGTCCTTCCGGCTGAACCACGCGCTGGGCGGGCTGCGCCCCTGGGGCTACCACCTGGTCAACGTGGGGCTCCACGGGGCCGTGACCGGCCTCTTCACCGCGCTGTGCGGGCCCCTGCTGCGCGGCCCGGGCGGTGACGGGCCCCCCTGGAGCCTGCTGGCCGGGCTGCTGTTCGCCTCGCACCCGGCCCACACGGAGGCCGTGGCCGGGGTGGTGGGGCGCGCCGACGTGGGCGCCGCGCTCTTCTTCCTGCTCTCCGTCTTCTGCTACGCCCGGCACTGCGGGCTCCGCCGAGACCTCCCCCCGACCGGGGCCTTCCAGACCCCCACCCGGCACTGTGATGGTGACGTGGGTGGTGGGGAGAGTGGTGGAGGAGGTGGAGGTGGGGGCGTGCTCCGGTGCTGGGCCTGGATGCTGGGCAGCCTGTTGTGCGCGGCGGCCAGCATGCTGTGGAAGGAGCAGGGGGTGACGGTGCTGGCGGTGTCGGCCGCCTACGACCTCCTCCTGGTCCAGAGGCTCCGCCTGCGGCAGGCGCTGCTGCTGCTGCTGGGAAAGGTACGTGTGTGTGTCTGTGTGTGTCCGTGTGTGTGTCTGGGTTTGTGTGTGTGTGTCTGTGTGTGTGTTTGTGCGTGGGGTTGGGTACGTGCATGTGTGTGTGTGTGTGTGTGGATACCTGTCTGAGTGTGTGTTTTTGTGTGTGTTGATACGTGCGTGTGTGTGTGTGATTGTGTGTGTGTGTGTGGGGGGGCTTCAGTAGCAATGGGGGGGATGGAGGAGGTGTGTGTTAGCTTTTCTCTCAGCATGTCCCCGTGCTTTTGCATATCTGATTCCCTGTTCCTTCCTGTCTGAGAGGAAACGCTGTTGTCTGTTGGTAATGTTTCCTGCGTGTGGTTTCTGAATAATGCAAATGAATGCGTTCGTAGTGGGGATCCGTCGTCTGGGGTTCTGTCAACAGGGCTGGTTCAGGCGGGGGCTGCAGTGGGAATCGCCCCCTCCACCTACGATATTTACAGATATGCTTAACACGTTAGACAGAACAAATATTATACAGAAAAACCTGGATAGCATAGTTTGAGAAAGCAATTAGTCTATTTGTATCTTGTGTTTCCTGTTGCCCTACCAGGCCCTGTCACATTTCTTGTAAAGATAATCTGGCAATAATTTGTAGAATAAATCAATATCTAGACACGTAACTCATAAGTGATGAGGCAATATGTATCCCCTCTTTTCAAACACATACAAATCCCTTTCAGGTAAATAGGTAAGGGAAAACAATTTTCTCTCAGCTTATGCAAAATCTCTTTTTTGCATTTTTCCCTTTTTGCATTGTACTCCTGGTATTTTTTATTCCATTGTTACATTTCCTACGTTTCACAAAACAATAGGTCAGGTGTGCTCTGGAGTGCTCCAAACTGCTATCATCGCAGAATTCACAAAACCGTCAACATTCCCCTAAACCCACGCTAGGCTGCCCCGTGGACGGGGAGTTCTCCTGTGCAAAACGAAACAAGATGTCCCCCCCCCTCCGATAAGCAGCACAATCGATGAGAACATTAAGTCCTCACAGAAACTCCCGGGCCAGATCCCGGGGACCGTATGTTGAGGGCTCCACCGCAGTCGTAGCGGGAGCCTGGTAGTAGTAGTAGTAGTGGTAGCGGTTCAATCTGTTGCCTTAACGTCTGGAGGGTTTCATCACCTCTCTGGGCTGTCACAGACGGGCTCCTGTGTTCCCCCGCCGTCATGCCGACGGGGAGCCATTGTCCTCTACCTAGTTTGCACAGAAACAATCTCCTTGGCGACCGGCCCCAATAGCAACAGCAGCGGCAGACAGGGTGTGCTGCCAGCCCTCCGTGGCACGGTGCTGCAAACGAGCCCCCGGCACATCTGGCTCGTTTATCACCATGGCAATAGCCCCTCCCCCCCCCCCCCCTATTCCCCACAGTCACAGCTATCTTGGCAGGGGGCTCGTTAGGCGAGGGGGGGAGGGAGGGGAGGGGCAGCGGACCGGGCTATCGGCTGCGCGATTGTAGGCCAGACGTCTGGAGAGAGAGAGAGAGAGAGAGAGAGAGAGAGAGAGAGAGAGAGAGAGAGAGAGAGAGAGAGAGAGAGAGAGAGAGAGAGAGAGAGAGAGAGAGAGAGAGAGAGAGAGAGAGAGAGAGAGAGAGAGAGAGAGAGAGAGACAGAGAGAGAGAGAGAGAGAGAGAGAGAGAGAGAGAGACAGAGAGAGAGAGAGAGAGAGAGAGCGAACAAGTGTTAGAGGGAGAGAGAGGGGGAGAGGGAGAGAGAGAGAGAGAACGAACAAGTGTTAGAGAGAGAGAGAGACAGAGAGAAAACGAACAAGTGTTAGAGGGGGAGGGGGAGGGGGGAGATTGAGAGAATGAGAAGGAATAAGGAAACTATGCCCTCATTTCCTTTCCTCCTATCTGCCCTTTGTGCCTCGCTCTCGGCTCTGTCTCCTCATTGGGTGGTTCTGCTGGTGGGGGGGGCTGGTGGAGGAGGCTGCTATGGTAATTGCCTCACAACGAATACAATGAAAAGGTTGGCAATGAAACATCAGGACAAACTTCCTGTCATTGGTTCCACAGATAGACGGGGGATTGTTCTACGGTCCCACAGATAGACGGGGGATTGTTCTACGGTTCCACAAGCAGGCAGGGGATTGTTCTTCACTTCACCCCACCTGGACACGGCAGAACGCAGCAGAAACTCATTCTCTCCTCTTACGAACAAGCTAATCAGAGGGAAATGAAGTTTGAAAGGAGGCACTGCTAGGTGTGTAATTGTATGTGCAAGCACTTGCGTATGACGGAAGGCCGTGTGTGTGTGTGTGCCTGTGTTTGTGTGTATGTGTGTGTGTGTGTGTGTGTGCGCACACGCTCATTTGTGTGTGTACTTGTGTGTGTGTGTTTGTATTTATGTGAGCCTGTCTACGTGTGTGCATGTGTGTTTGTACGTGCAATGATTAAGAAAGGGTGCAGCAGACACTGCAGTGTAGAATATGGTAATTTTAATGATCATCGTAGAATCCTAAAATGTTTCTGATCCCTTCGGTCTGTCACCAACAGAAGACAGTATGATGGCAGCAGTGAGCATGAACTGCCTTCCTGTTACTGGGTGTAGGAGTAGAACGAAATCATACCTCCAAGACCGAGTCTAAATTGTTTCCTGCTCTTGCATTTCAAACAGAGATCGTGCAATCTGTATTCTTGGATGCAGGACAATAATTTGGAATCAGAGGGCTGAATAACAGGAATAATTTGAAGAAAAACATGTTCAGGAATCCTTCCAGGGAACAAAGACAGAGCAGCCAATCAGTAGAGAAAATATCTGATGCTCGTCCTTCTCAAGCTCCTCAGAGAACGCTCCATGTTATTTTATTTCATTTCTTTTTCCAGACCTTTGCCTGCCTGCTTATTCTGGTTAAGGTCAGGCAGATGATTATGCCCGCTGACCGTTCGATGTTGGGCTGATTATCCTGAAGCCGGAGGAGCTCAGCCGTGAAATGGTGTCTTCTATATTCTGCCTTCCATATTGGTTTGGCTCACGGTGGACCTTGTTTTCATGTAAATAATAGAATGGAAAGTTGCTTCTCTGGCACAACAGGAGATAGCACAAGAGTCCCCGCAGTAGGAAATTAATTCAAGCAGCACTCATAATGTTGTGTTATTTAAACATGCAACACATTGTTGAGACTCCAATTTCGATTGTGTAACACATTAAGTGAGGAGTACGTTACGGATATCAACAATTGAATGCAACCCATATCCACAAAGTGATTGAAAAGCTGTTCCAGGTTTCCACTTATGAATCATGATAATAAGATATGAAATTATCGCCATGCAATTCGTCACGAAACTGATTGTTATACAGATGTTATGGGGATCCTCTTACCTGAGCTAAATATGGAAAAAACACATTTATTTACAAGGGAAAAATTGTTTCACATAACTTACTCATCATACAGTATTCATCATACTTTTTCAGATTTTCCATCTATTATTATAACAGTATTCAACATGGATACATATGCTGTTTCCAGGAGCATATGTAAACATAAACAAAACAGTAGTGCCTGCTTTACAGCATAAAATATGCAATTTAAAATAGTGATTCAAACACAGCTTTGACACAGATCAACACAGAAGTGGCTTAAACAAAACATGACCACTTGAAACTATAAGTCTTCCAACACAAAATCAAAGTCTGACTGGGTTGTTGGTCTCCAATCCAAAGGTAGCTCTCTCTCTCTAGACGTCCCAACTCTCTATAGTTTGCGTAAGAGAAAGCTTTCCTGATATCATGTCAATGTGTTATTTTGCCTTGTTGATTAAGGCCGGTATAACTGGGTAATTACTGGGTAAAAGGTGTGCTGGAAGTACTTGTGTATCGCGGGTCAAGCTCTTCAAACAGGTCATGAACTCTGTAACCTTTACCCCAGAGACGTGTCTCAGACCTCGCTGTGGTGATCTCTCTGGACTGGCTACCGGAATTATCCGTGTATTGTGGCCTGAAGGCTGCGGGGAAGTTGTTGCTGATGGCAGCCATTTCATTTGTGCAGCCGTCATTTTACTTAATGTGGATTTCAACATAAAGTATAAAGAATTAACGACATAATAATGTCGTTAATTCCACTTTATACACCACTGGTTAATGTCTATACATATTTGTTTTGTGTAAATCATTAATTTTACTCAATACTTAGTTATTCAAGTTTTACTCAATATGAATACACGTACTGTTTCATCCCTTTTACTAACCTACTAACCTTTACTAATTTACCGCCGTACAAGTGAGTTCAAAACCATCAAAACATACAATAATAAAGATGTTTCTACAAAAAGTACAACTGCTGCACAACCATGCAAATTGCCGTGTTCTTTTGGAAAAAGTCTGCTGAATCAGGATCGCTTTAGCTCACTTTATTTGGTAATGTTTTTGACTATTCTCTATGAAGCAAAAGGAGGGGAATTGTATGGGCATGCGTGGAGGTACACTTAGTAGGGCATCTGAAGGATGCGTTACCTGGAGCGTTCTAGCCCCCTGGGCTATGTGTTGGGACTTATCTACTGGGAAGGCGTGGACTCAGTTATGTGCTCTGATTGGCTAAGCATGGTGCTGAACTCCCGCCCCCCTGGATACCCGTATGTCTCTTTATGCTGTCCCTTGCGGCATTGCACATTTGTTTGTGGCTATGTGCGGGAATTACACTTGTTCTTGTGGCATTGAGCGTCTGGGTCTCTCGAACATCTTGACTGCTCGTATCTCTAGAATTGACCCATGATGATTGGCCTCCTGTATGAGCTGTACGCCTCCCTAGGCTCCGGATCCCTCCTTAGCGTGAGAAAGAAGCCTCTTTTAATTGGCACGGGCATATGTGGCCTGTTGGTATGAATGTGTGAATTACTAAAACCACCACAGTACAGAGGGCAATAGCCACCAGAGGAACATAGAGCGACCTCGTGTTGCAATGTCTCTGAAATACTGATGTCTTCACGGCTCTCACTGGGTGTACTTAACCATGCCAGGACGGTTAACCAGCAGTCCCCCACATCGATCCACCGTGCTGGCCCTGAGCTGGGCATGATGAGGGGTGGAGGGGGCAGACGTTTGACGCCTGACCCCTCTCATTAGGCCTCTTTGTAGCAGCAGCGTCGGTGCCTTCGGTTCGGTACTGTGGGGGTAATTAGGTCACTTCATCAACGTCAGGCTCCCTCAAAGGGCGAGTGCGGTGGAGCCGGAATGCGTCGGATGAGCTGCAGGTCGGCCGAATTCCAACACAAATGAAAAGCTTAACCTCGGCCGCGACCGTAGAGGGCCTGCTGTCTGCGCCCGGGGGCACTTCGTCAGGGCTCTGTTATCTCCGCGGTAACAGGCGTCACGTATAAAGGCCGCTGCGATCGCTGCCGTGTAAAACAAATTGTCTGGTGTTCTGAAGTGTCGCAGGTCGTCTGCTGCTAATGGGTGGAGAACTGTTCCACAACTGGGGATTCGGGTGGGGATTTGGTCAGCGATTCAACGCCCACTTCAGTGGGACAATAGTGGTCTTGGCTCAGCTGATAGAGTTTGGCGTTCACAGTACCATTGTTAGAGGTTTGATTCCCTCGCATGCAGAAAATGTATGGATAAAAACAACAACAAAATGGCAAATTACATTTAGAACTACATCTATAGACGGACATGTACACTTGTAGTTCCAGTTCAAAGATTTAACGTTCCCTCATAACTTTAAGTTTCTATTGAGATGAGAACATAAAATTGGTGCACGTTAGGTTAATGTTATATACGTTGAATGTTGCTTCAGAAGCAGATTCTATAGATAACTCCTGTTAGGTTGGGCCAATGCTCAGAAACACTAACCAGAGACTTAAGGCGTTCTGTATTTATAAACTAGCAGATACGGGATACATTTGTATATATATCCTAAGCCTTTTACGTTCTGCTTCTTGAAACGTATTTGAATCCATCTAGATCCCACATTACTGCGATGAAGGCAGTGGCTGCGGATAATGAATGGCACTGTTCAGCACTCCAGGCTGGGGAGCTTAGTGTGTTGTTACTAAGGTTAGCATGAGAGGGAGAGGCAGAGGGGAATACGGTCCCTCAGCTACGAAAGAAGTCATAGGATAAACAAAGGAAAATAAAAAGTAGAAGGGCTAGATGATCCCTAAAAGATTATGTTTCCAAATGACGGGGGCCCTACATGACATGTAAGATAATGTGGAGTCCCCTAAGTTCAAACACTCAGGTCAGCAGATGTTGGCTTTGACCGTGGGCTGGGGACTGGGCCTGACATCCACTAAATCAAGACAAACATCACATGGAGTGTCATTTTTCATGGCTCAATAGCTCCACACCGACCCCCCCCGTACTTAGACACAGAGCTGTGATATCCAGCTGTACCCGAGCCGTGTACAGATGCCACAGATACACAGCTGTTTCCTGGACAACTGGCGGCAAAAGCAAGGCAGTGAAGTGAAATACTGACAAAGTGAGGACATGCGTTTTAGTGTGAAAATGTCAGATAGCATACTGATTAAGATAAACAGTAGGGTATTTTCTGGGGAAGCAGAAGAAGAAAATATCACGAACCGGCGTCTTATCTTACAAGAACAGAGACCCTTTCAACACTGCAGGAATCTCCGCGTTGCCTTGTATAGTATAGCGTTAAGCCAGCCATAGCTTTACTAGTCCTCAAATGGATGATCTTATAAGAGATTGGGAGGTAATGTATAAGGGCATGAGAAGGGCATCTCCTGGTGCAAACATGCCAACTACAATAAATGTGCCACAGCGTGAAATTTGAAAAGACAAAAGAAACACTGTCGTTTGAATACCGAACCGGCGGACTTCTATAGACTTCTAATCAGAGTCAATTTGAGCAGTCTTAGTCGCACACCATTGAAATAACCATTTAGCCATTCGCTCCGCCACAAGACCGTTCAAATCGATTAATCCTATCAAAAGATAGCATTTTGAGTTCTCTATAATTGATTGGGCAGTCAATTAAGGAGCTATTAACACATTGGACCTGGCACTGAGGGGGCGAAATGAAGCTTATTCTGCTAAAAGTCCAAAACGGTTTTCTTGCTGGAATTGGTTTACGTTGGGATATTGAACAGAACATTGGATTTCTCAAGCAGCCTTCTCCCTTGACAGTGGGAGCTGTACCATCAATAAACCCAAACACTTTTTATGCACGAGGCAATCCATCTCGTCCTCCGTTCCACCTTTCAACCGGCCAAATCAATATACAATTTTAACCCCTTTTATTCTCTACTCTTTCTCACCGATCCTCTTTCCTCCAAAAAAATAATTGGTATGCCTTGAATTACTCCCTAGGCTTATTGATGACTACATCTGTGTAAGCGTACCCATCCTACACTTTATCTCAGAGAAGGCTGAAGCTTCGAACACATCTTCTGAACTTCTAGTTTACTCCCTGGGGATGTAAACTGGCTACTCTCGTCACACAAGTCATTTCTAGACCTCTCGCATTGAACCCTGAAGTTGATTTGACTACAAATGCCTTCACTGTTCTGTAGTTTATATAATAAAGCCATTCTAGCGGCTTTTACCCTCACCAAATCACTGAATTAATTGGGGAGATCCACGCACCAAATCGCAAGAGCTACCGAGCAATAGGCTTATCTCTCTAAAGAGCCCAGAGAGGCCGCGGGGTCATCCTCTTTAACACCCGAATGCTGCCTCGCTATGTGGAAATGTTCAGCTGATTCCCCCTTTAGCAGTGGAATTAACGTATGGGCTGGAAAAGCTTCTCACAAGGAATACGTGGCTGGGTAAGTTGGATGAAACAGCTATGCAGCTATGCTTGTCACAGAGAATGTGAAACCATATTCTGTCATGTGCCTGTAAAGTAAACTGGGTTGAATTAGAATTGGAGGAATTCACAAGGCATACAACGTGTTCCCCATGGCCTCGTGCATTGCATTGAAAACACTCTTTTCGTTGCCAAGTGTTGTGATGAGGATTAGGTGTTTAAGAAGTTGCGTGACAAAACAAATGATCTTAATTCCAATCATTCTAGCGACTCAGGAGTCTTAACCGAGCTGTAGGCAGCGTGTCCCCCACCTGCCGACGCGATGGAGGCCCTAAGCTCATCATGAGCCTCACTGGGATCCTGACATGCTGATAGCCGATACTTAGTGGAAAAGCTCCACTCAGAGCTGACCTCTTTAGACCGGCCTGCCTAACGGGTTAGGGTTAGGGTTAGGGTTAGTCCCACAGACCACAGACCACCTGCAGGTCCAAGTACTGCAGGTGGTCTGTGGGACAATAAAAAGATAACTTCATAGGTTAATATAGTATGATGACTTCTTATTCTTTCTTTCAAACTGCACCAATGATTGTTACCTGTAAATGGTGCTTCAGTTGTAACCCCTGTTCCTGCTCTCACTGCACACGTTTATTAATCCATTGGTTATCGTTTACATCTGAGGTGGTCTGTGACAGAATTGCTGACAATCTAGTGATCTGCCAGATGTCACCAGATTAGAACAACTGCTTCAGAGTACAAGTCACAATGAACCGGAGTGAATGATGGATTACTGTTTTCGAAATGCAGATTCTGAACGCGTCAATTCTGTCTTTAGTTAAGCCATCTATTGACCGGTTGATTGATTGAACTCATGACTTGTGAGCTATGTCATTAATGTACTTTGTGGAAATTGATAAACCTATAAATCAAGGAACCTGTCTTCATCTTATGTCCTCATTTGGGCTGCAGCTGTGGCACAGGGAGAATAACTTTGTTAATGCTTTGATTCTGCTCATCAACAAACACATCTTTGATATCAGTGGAAACAGATCCTGAATGCTCTTTGTTTTTTTTACTAAAATCCTAAACCGATGTGTCATTGTCACGACCGTATTATTGTACATGTAAATCCCTCTCCAAATATTCAAATCTGAATCTCCGGATTTGAGTAAACCTTCCATTAATAAGTCCCACACATCCAGACGCTGTAACTGTAACACCCTGTCAGCCAGCGTTCCCGTTGAACCATCCTCCCGTTTCCTCTCCCTGCACCACAGAAGAAGAGCGTTCCCGCCCTGCAGAGTGTGGCCGTGCTGTCCTGCTGGGGGGTCTTCCTGCTGTCGGCGCGCCTCTACTGGATGGGCAACAAGCCCCCCAACTTCTCCAACTCGGACAACCCGGCAGCTGACTCGCCGCACCTCCTCACGCGCACGCTCACCTTCCTTCACCTGCCCGCCGCCAACGCCTGGCTCCTCCTCTTCCCCGACAAGCTCAGCTTCGATTGGTCCATGGACGCCGTGCCCCTGGTCAGCGCCCTCGCTGATTGGAGGAACCTGCAGTCGCTCGCCTTCTACTTTGTTTACGTCCTCCTGGCCGTGTCCGGGCTCCGGGACCCCGCCGGCTCGGCCAACGGGACCAACGGGAAGGCCTCCCTGGCCAATGGGAAAGCCTCCTCCCTGGCCAATGGGAAAGCCTCCTCCACGACCAATGGGAAAGCCTCCTCCATGACCAATGGGAAAGCCTCCTCCATGACCAATGGGAAGGCCTCCTCCATGACCAATGGGAAGGCCTCCTCGCTAGCCAATGGGAAACCCATCGCCAACGGAAAGCCCCTCCCCAACGGGAAGCACATCGCCAACGGCAACGGCTACCACCCCGTCCTCGACGCGAACCACAACGCCCCCCCCGAGAACGGGGCCCAGAAGTGGCTCACCGACGGGGCCGCCCGGCCCACCGCCCCGCCCCGGCGAAGCCCCCTGCCCCCCGCGGAGAGCGTGGTGGCCTTCTCCCTGAGCCTGCTGACGCTGCCCTTCCTCCCCGCCACCAACCTCTTCTTCTACGTGGGCTTTGTGATCGCCGAGCGCGTGCTGTACATCCCCAGCATGGGCTTCAGCCTGCTGGTGGCGCTGGGGGCCCGGGGCCTGTACGCCCGGTGGCCGTCCGGGGGGGGGCGCGCCCTGCTGCTCGGCCTCTGCGGGGGTCTGGTGCTGCTGAACGGGGTCCGGACGGTCCAGAGGAACAGCGACTGGAGCAACGAGGAGAACCTCTACAGGTCGGGGATCAGCGTCAACCCCGCTAAAGGTGAGGCCGCCGTGAGGGGGGACTGGGACAGACTGGGACTGGGACAGACTGGGACTGGGACGGACTGGGACTGAAAGACACTGGGACTGGGACGGACTGGGACTGGGAGACATTGGGACTGGGACGGACTGGGACTGGGACTGGGAGACATTGGGACTGGGACGCACTGGGACTGGGACAGACTGGGACTGGGAGACACTGGGACTGGGACCCACTGGGACTGGGACAGACTGGGACTGGGAGACACTGGGACTGGGACCCACTGGGACTGGGAGACATTGGGACTGGGACGCACTGGGACTGGGACAGACTGGGACTGGGAGACATTGGGACTGGGACGCACTGGGACTGGGACAGACTGGGACTGGGAGACACTGGGACTGGGACCCACTGGGACTGGGACACACTGGGACTGGGACAGACTGGGACTGCGACACACTGGGGGACGCGCTGTGTTTTGGCTAATGCAGCTCTCTGATTTGTCGTCGCTGCATCATTGATCGTACTGTTGGTTGCTATCGGCCTCAGGCTCGACGCTCTCATGATGAAGAGAGCAAAAAAAGAACAAAAGAGCAACGCTGTCCATTTTGTGACATAGCAACACGTAATCATGTTGCATCGGGACTCTTTGTAATGAATTGGTGAATATACTGGGTTATGAACGGAACAGGGTGCGTGTGCGGGGGACGACTCTATTCACATTCTAATGCAGCCAATACCAAACAGTGGAACGGTCAGACGAGCCGATGTGTAACCGTGAACTGACACGTTGCCTCCGCAGCCTGGGGGAACCTGGGCAACGTCCTGAAGAACCAGGCCAAGATGGCGGAGGCGGAGCGCGCCTACAGGAACGCCCTGTTCTACCGCGGGAACATGGCCGACATGCTCTACAACCTGTGAGTGGCCGACACGCCTCCCTCTGTCCACCGCCTCTGGAGGGAAGCGCCTCATCGTACGCAGAGAGGGACGGGTCGGGAAGGAGAGAGTAGTTACACGGGAGAGGGTTCCGCACAAAAAGTTTGATTTGAAAGAGGGGGAGAGAGAGGGAGAGAGAGAGAGAGAGAGGGAGAGAGAGGGAGAGAGAGAGAGAGAGAGAGAGAGAGAGAGAGAGAGAGAGAGAGGGGGAGGGAGGGAGGGAGGGAGGGAGGGAGTGCAGGGTTAGTAGTGCCGTGAGCAGAGGGAGAACAGAGCTGCCTCCTGATGCCAGGACCTGGCGCGAGGAGCGCTGACCCTGGTGGCCTTCCGTTTCTCGCCCCTCGGTGATTCGATTACGGAGCCTGGAGGAGAACATGAGGCGGCTGCTAATGCCCGTGTTAGCCCCGGGCTGCCGGTGTACCGAGGCCCCGTAACAGGAGTGAGACACCCCTCTCCCTCTCTGCTACCCCACTCATCCTGCCTCTCTCTCAGTGCTCTCGCTCTCTCTCTCTCTCTCTCTCTCTCTCTCTCTCTCTGTCTCTGTCTCTGTCTCTGTCTCTCTCTTTCTCTCTCTCTCTCTCCTTGTCTCTCTCTCTCTCTCCTTGTCTCTCTCTCTCTCTCTCTCGCTCTGTCTCTGTCTCTCTCTCTCTCTCTCTGTCTCTCTCTCTCTCTTTGTCTCTCTCTCTCTCTCCTTGTCTCTCTCTCTCTCTCTCTCTCTCTCCTTCTCTCTCTCTCTCTCTCTCTCTCTCTCTCTCTCTCTCTCTCTCTCTCTCTCTCTCTCTCTCTCTCTCTCTCTCTCCTTGTCTCTCTCTCTCTCTCCTTGTCTCTCTCTCTCTCTCTCTCTCTCTCTCTCTCCTTGTCTCTCTCTCTCTCTCCTTGTCTCTCTCTCTCTCTCTCCTTGTCTCTCTCTCTCTCTCTCTCTCTCTCTCTCTCTCTCTCTCTCTCTCTCTCTCTCTCTCTCTCTCTCTCTCTCTCTCTCTCTCTCTCTCTCTCTGTCTCTCTCTCTCTCCCTGTCTCTCTACACCCTCTCTTGTTTTCCTGCTTGTCCCTTAAAGCTGGTAAAGCGATTTACTCACAGGAGGAGGTGGGGAAAACAAATTATGTTTTAGCATTGGGAATGGAGATGCCATGGCAGCGTGATGGATGACGGTTGTGCGTTGGGATAAGGTACACTCACACGGAGCGTTTTGTTGGTAATTTCGTTCTCGCCGCCCTCACTCAATGCCCTTGTGACTTCTTGAATTTCCTCGTTGCTCAAAGAGCAAATTCATTTTTCCTGCTGAATTCTGGAAACAGGATAGCTTTGGTGAAGAGAGACTGTTAGAGACCTCTGCCCTGGCCCCTGACAGCCCTGATAACATTCTGCTGCCGGTCAGCGCACAGCCTTTAGATATGAGCTGGGTTATGTGGTGTCCAGTGTAGACACACAGCATACATCATGGATAGAAACATAGATATATTTATTTATTACACAGCTTTGGTGAATACTCGTTTCTGATCCATTGAAGCATTCAGTGGCCTATTATTTCTAAATTGCAGACCGCTTCGTTGAATAACGGACGCTATTGTCAACCCTATAATCTAACCGATAATCTATTTTTTTTAATGAATTCAATGCAATTGTTTTTTAATCAATAAAATAATTTGTTTCTGTTATATTTTATCTAAAATGATTGATTTATTTAGCAAGTAGCCGTGTCATTTGCATCGAGATCATGCATCAGCCTGCGTATATATATATATATATATATATATATATATATATATATATATATATATATATATATTTAAGCAATAGATCACGCCAGGCTGTGGTATGTGCTCATTATGCCACTGTTTAAGGCCTCCTACATTTAAAAAGAAACCAAGAAAGTCAAAATAGCCGTTTTTATTAAAGAATACAAAAAAGTAGTCCCTCCTGGCTGCCGCTATGCATCGACGGTCGCTATGCAACACACTTTAGCGTCCCTCCGTGAGAAGGCTCCGATAGAGCGGTTCGCCGGCAATTTATTTATTTACGCCGATTTTAGGCTTCAGTGAACTGTGAACTGTGCTATTGCTTTTATACAACTGTTAAAATTATGGCAAAATGACTCCACACACACACTAGTAAAAATACTAGTAAATATATTTCCCCGCTGGTGAATCCCCTCCTCCATGGTCAAGTTAAATCTCCGTGTGATAGTTTCTTACGATACTTTGTAACGGTTTCCTCTTCCAGGCGCGGAGTGATACTTTCACAAAAATGATCGGGCGTCATAGCAGTTGTGTATACGCTAATTATACAACAGTTGGGAACCAATCAGATCGCTGGATTTAGGTCCCCCATTGTATATATATATATATATATATATATATATATATATATATATAATATTTTATCTTATTCATGATGAAAGTTTAATGCACAATAACTTTTAATCTGGAGAACATTTGGTTCTGATATGCAATCCATCCTCCGTTTCATCAGACTCATTCCTGGGGGTACTTCTCCAGCCCGGCAGGTCAACACTAGACCCACCTGACGTCCGTATTAAACCACTGCAGGGCGACCCCTGACCCCCCCTGACCCCCCCTGACCCCCCCTGACGTCCGTATTAAACCACTGCAGGGCGACCCCTGACCCCCCCTGACGTCCGTATTAAACCACTGCAGGGCGACCCCTGACCCCCCCTGACGTCCGTATTAAACCACTGCAGGGCGACCCCTGACCCCCCCTGACGTCCGTATTAAACCACTGCAGGGCGACCCCTGACCCCCCCTGACCTCCGTATTAAACCTCTGCAGGGTGACCCCTGACCCCCCCCTGACGTCCGTATTAAACCACTGCAGGGCGACCCCTGACCCCCCCTGACCTCCGTATTAAACCTCTGCAGGGTGACCCCTGACCCCCCCCTGACGTCCGTATTAAACCACTGCAGGGTGACCCCTGACCCCCCCCTGACGTCCGTATTAAACCTCTGCAGGGCGACCCCTGACCCCCCCTGACGTCCGTATTAAACCTCTGCAGGGCGACCCCTGACCTCTCCTCTGTTCTCCAGGGGCCTGCTGCTGCAGGAGACGGAGCGGTTCCCCGAGGCCCTGCACTACTACAGGCTGGCCATCTCCAGCCGGCCCACCCTGGCCTGTGAGTAGACCCCCACCCCCGCGGCCCTCGTCATGAACCCACTCAGTGCCGCTCCCCGATTGGACCGGGGGAGCCAGGAAGCCGCTGTCAGCCATTACAGATCCTCACAGAGCGCCGTTACTCTCCTTACTCTGAGGCTCTTTGTTGAACAGTGATCAGATGGCGGCGGTGGGCGGCCATTACCGCGTCTCAGCGCCGTGTTCCAGCCAGGCTGTGATGAGGCGCTGAGTGAATGAGACGGTCCCCCGCCACCTGCTCCGTCGGGCCGGCCGGCTCTCGGCTGCTTTAGCGTAATGATCCAATAATGAGATTCAGGCGCTCTGCCCGTGCCAGTCCTGGACTGCATCAGGCGGCGCTATTGGACGGGCAGAAGGGAACACTATTCGACAGGATAATTAGTATAATTATATTGAACTTCTCCTTTCCTTGAATTTTTTTTTGGCCTGTTCTTTGTATTTTTGCCGTTTTTCTCGGCTCGTGTTTGGGCGTACGCATTTTCTGTATTTTTCCTATTTTTTAACTGCACATGTTTATAGTGTAACCATCTCATTCGTAACGGTCTGAACACCTTTTGTGCAAACCTCTCCTTGCCTCTCTCTCCCCGTCTCTACCCTGTGAACTCGACTCCACCCCCCCGCCGTGAAACACATGTCTCCCCCCCAACACCTTATCTCTCTCTCTCTCTCTCTCTCTCTCTCTCTCTCTCTCTCTCTCTCCTCTCTCTCTCTCTCTCTCTCTCTGTCTCTGTCTCTGTCTCTCTGTCTCTCTGTCTCTCTGTCTCTCTCTCTCTCTCTCTCTCTCTCTCTCTCTCTCTCTCTCTCTCTCTCTCTCTCTCTCTCTCCCCCTCAGCGGCCTACCTGAACACGGGCATCGTCCTGATGAACCAGGGCAGCCTGGAGGAGGCCAGGCGGACCTTCTCCACCTGCGCCGAGATCCCTGACGAGAACCTCAAGGACCCGCACGCCCACAAGAGCTCGGTGACCAGCTGCCTGTACAACCTTGGGAAGCTGCTGCACGAGCAGGGCCTGCAGGAGGTCAGTGCTGAGGTCCTACGGTCTCTGTAGCGCTGGGTGGATAGTCCTACCGTCTCTGCTGGGTGGATAGTCCTACGGTCTCTGTAGCGCTGGGTGGATAGTCCTACGGTCTCTGCTGGGTGGATAGTCCTACGGTCTCTGTACTGCTGGGTGGATAGTCCTACGGTCTCTGCTGGGTGGATAGTCCTACGGTGTCTCTAGCGCTGGGTGGATAGTCCTACGGTCTCTGTAGCGCTGGGTGGATAGTCCTACGGTCTCTGCTGGGTGGATAGTCCTACGGTCTCTGTACTGCTGGGTGGATAGTCCTACGGTCTCTGCTGGGTGGATAGTCCTACGGTCTCTGTACTGCTGGGTGGATAGTCCTACGGTCTCTGCTGGGTGGATAGTCCTACGGTCTCTGCTGGGTGGATAGTCCTACGGTCTCTGTACTGCTGGGTGGATAGTCCTACGGTCTCTGTACTGGTGGATAGTCCTACGGTCTCTGCTGGGTGGATAGTCCTACGGTCTCTGCTGGGTGGATAGTCCTACCGTCTCTGCTGGGTGGATAGTCCTACGGTCTCTGTACGCTGGGTGGATAGTCCTACCGTCTCTGTAGCGCTGGGTGGATAGTCCTACGGTCTCTGCTGGGTGGATAGTCCTACGGTCTCTGCTGGGTGGATAGTCCTACGGTCTCTGCTGGGTGGATAGTCCTACGGTCTCTGCTGGGTGGAAAGTCCTACGGTCTCTGTACGCTGGGTGGATAGTCCTACCGTCTCTGTACTGCTTGGTGGATAGTCCTACGGTCTCTGCTGGGTGGATAGTCCTACGGTGTCTGTAGCGCTGGGTGGATAGTCCTACGGTCTCTGTAGCGCTGGGTGGATAGTCCTACGGTCTTTGCTGGGTGGATAGTCCTACGGTCTCTGTACTGCTGGGTGGATAGTCCTACGGTCTCTGCTGGGTGGATAGTCCTACGGTCTCTGCTGGGTGGATAGTCCTACGGTCTCTGTACTGCTGGGTGGATAGTCCTACGGTCTCTGTACTGGTGGATAGTCCTACGGTCTCTGCTGGGTGGATAGTCCTACGGTCTCTGCTGGGTGGATAGTCCTACCGTCTCTGCTGGGTGGATAGTCCTACGGTCTCTGTACGCTGGGTGGATAGTCCTACCGTCTCTGTAGCGCTGGGTGGATAGCCTACGGTCTCTGCTGGGTGGATAGTCCTACGGTCTCTGCTGGGTGGATAGTCCTACGGTCTCTGCTGGGTGGATAGTCCTACGGTCTCTGCTGGGTGGATAGTCCTACGGTCTCTGTACTGCTGGGTGGATAGTCCTACGGTCTCTGCTGGGTGGATAGTCCTACGGTCTCTGCTGGGTGGAT
This sequence comes from Gadus morhua, assembly GCF_902167405.1. Taxonomy (NCBI): domain Eukaryota; kingdom Metazoa; phylum Chordata; class Actinopteri; order Gadiformes; family Gadidae; genus Gadus; species Gadus morhua. The sequence goes on along the minus strand of NC_044066.1, from coordinate 17,045,569 downwards.
AGTCCTACCGTCTCTGCTGGGTGGATAGTCCTACGGTCTCTGTACGCTGGGTGGATAGTCCTACCGTCTCTGTAGCGCTGGGTGGATAGTCCTACGGTCTCTGCTGGGTGGATAGTCCTACGGTCTCTGCTGGGTGGATAGTCCTACGGTCTCTGCTGGGTGGATAGGAGTTGATAGGAGCCTCTATGTGCTATGGCTCTGTATAGGATTGACTTTTTATTTGATGTTATTGTATGTGATCTATATTCTAATTAAGGTAGCACAACAAAAATGGATATGTTTATGTAGTTTTTATTTGTTAGAATTTCTTGTTTGTCTTGTATTGCTGCCACACCCCTATATCTGTTCAGTAGATTCATAAAGTATTATTATCGTATGATAAAGAGAATATGGGAAAGCGTTGAAACATATTACCTCTTCCCCTCAATATGGAGTAATGCAGATTCATTCCATTCATCTGGATGAATTCTAAAGTCATTCATTATTGTCCATAAATCCACGCCCTGCTACATCGGATGTCGCTGAATCGTATTTGAACATTTAAATTCCCCAGACTTTGCAACACATTCAACGCCATGCTAATGTGATGCAGTGCAATGGGTTCCGGCGTGCTGGAGATTAGGCCTTGATTGCACTCCTCTGTTTCACCAGACGGCTGCATTAGCCAATTTCAGCCCCTGTATCATGTCAGCAATTTCAATATGCTAATTAGGCTGCCACAATCCACAAACGTGATTGGCCGGGCTAACGGTTCCATTACTGTCCCCGCAGGAGGCCCTGTCCGTCTACCAGCGAGCCGTGCACAAGATGCCGAGGCAGTTCGCCCCTCAGAGTCTGTTCAACATGATGGGTAGGTCAACACTGTGGACCTGGAGCCAAGGGGCTTTATGGTCGCACACAGACACACAAAGGCATCCCGCGCACCTGCGTGTTCACACTGACACACAAAGGCATGCCCACGCACATGCATGTTCACACAGACACACAATGCAGGCTCACACACAGACACACACATGCACAAATACATATGCAAACGTGCATATGTATGCTCTCACACATATGCATATTGCACATGCACAGACATGCATGCCTTCACACACACACACACACACACACACACACACACACACACACACACACACACACACACACACACACACACACACACACACACACACACAAACACGCTAATAAAGTATGCCAAACGGTTCGGGTTACAGTATTACACACAGAAAATGATTCAAAATTCTTTATTCAATTATAAAAGCGATTCATACAGTGTGTGTGGTTTAATTGCCTGTTTGAGAAGGATTTTATCCATATTTCATTTCCTTAAGGTGTGTTTTAACTGTTTCATGGCCCATATATTTTAATTCACTTAAGTCATTGAATTGGGTTATAGCTGAAGTGTGTGATGCGGCCAATTACCCTTTGTACCCCAGCCAGTAAGTGAAACTGCAGAGCCTGAAATTTCACAACCATGTCTCTGAAATGCCTAACAGTGTAAACTTTAAGACTGTAGCTGCACTTTAGCGCTGGCTTAGTATTAGCTTAACATTTGCGTAGCGTTTGTTAGTAGTGAGTAGTAGCATGAGTGTTGGCTAGAAATTTTCAACAAAAAAAAGTAATTCAATTAAAATTCTACGTTTCGGACTTCCCTCCATTCATCGACGTACAGAACCGAACTCAGCACTGTGTCTCTTTATCATCAACACACATCTCCATTTCTTAGAATCCAGCTGCTCAAGTCAAAGCCAATCAGGGCCAGCATGGCGACGGACCCAGTGGTGGACACGTCTCTTACTGAGGAGGATTATCAGATAATCCCGCTCACAAATCGAGTCCTTCCTTCCTCATGTTTCTGTTGCTAATTACATAAATGGTAGGCTGGAGATTGTAGAGGATGATGTCTGCGAAGAGAAATGGGATTGGATACACGAGACTGCTCTGCAGAGCAACAAGGGAGGGGTGTTTGGTTAGGTGCAGGGTGTGGGGGTGATGGGGGGGGGGGGGGGTATGTTAGGGAGGAGGGGGCTTGAAGAGGCTCTGTTGTCTCTGGCAGTGATGCAATTCTCCAAACATTTTCTTTCTTTCATTTTTTTGTACCCTCACGGCCAAAATGAGATACATTGTTTACTTGGTTCAAGACTAATCTTTAATGTTGTTTGGAACAGAAACAAACGCTCAGCTTCTGAGATAGGGCGGCACTTTTGTAAGTATTTATAGGAGCATTTGAGGAATGCTAATTTCTGGGTGGAGGGATTGAGGTCTTATCAGCTCTGCACCTGTTCTGGAACGTTCCTCCGTCCTATGGTGTCCCAAAACCTTCTTATCTTCTCCCCAGAGTCAGAAGGCAGAAAATGAGGAAATATCAATAGGATGATGTCTGTAAAATAGGACTGTGACTGAGGCAGCAGTCTTCTGCTTTTCAAACCACAGCAAAAGTATGTGTAGAACCTTCCTTTTCAGAATATAAAATTAAAAAAAATGTATCTTATGTGTTATTTAACTAGAGCACGCGTGCGAATTCCCCTAAAGTATGCGTGCGATTTACTTAAGCGCGCGTGTGAGTTTCGAAGCGCACCATCGCTTTATAAAAAATATTTTCAAATGACCCGGTTCCGTAGGTTGCTTTATGAAGAACTAACCCTTTTTTTGTCCAACCTTAGTGCACTACTAAGTGCAGCAGTGAGCATTGAGCTGCTGTGCTCAGCTAATCATGGACCTGAGTGGACGCTGCGGCTGTAATGGGCCAGGAGTGTATCATCTGTTCTAGTGTGGATGCAATCGTCTAATAGGTGTACAGTTGCTCATCACCGTGACGACGAGAGCAAAGTTTAATTGGATTTTCAACTGCTCCAATAACTATCCTGGGCCAATTTGAAGTGTGTGTGTGTGTGTGTGTGTGTGTGTGTGTGTGTGTGTGTGTGTGTGTGTGTGTGTGTGTGTGTGTGTGTGTGTGTGTGTGTGTGTGTGTGTGTGTGTGTGTGTGTGTGTGTGCGTGTGTGTGTGTGTGTTTGTGCATATATAAATAAATATATTGAGTGTGTGTGCACACCCTTTTGTGTGTGTCAGTGTCTGCATTCATGTGTGTGTCTGTTTGTGAGTGTGTGTATGCATGCGTGTGTCTATGCATGTGTGTGTGTATCCCCCCATGGCTGACCCTGTGTGTAGACGGTAGGCGGCCCACAGGCCTAACGCCGCCGCCCCCGCTGCCGCCATCGATCTCCTGATTCTCCGCTCCTCTCCCGCTGCCGCCCCGGGGAGGTCGTTAGGGGCTTCAGCGGTGACCCTGTGACCTCTCTGTGTTCCAGGGGAGGCCTACATGAGGCTGCACCGGCTGGAGGACGCAGCCCACTGGTATCGAGAGTCCCTGAGGGCCAAGCCCGACCACATCCCCGCACACCTCACCTACGGCAAGCTGCTGGCCGCCATCGTGAGTCCCGCCTCTCTGTGATGACCATGGAGGGAAATGATGGAAGGCTTCACGTGCATGTACTCTCTCTCTCTCTCTCTCTCGCTCTCGCTCTCGCTCTCGCTCTCGCTCTTGCTCTCGCTCTCGCTCTCTGTGTCGCTGTTTGTCTCTCCTTTGGTCTCTCTCTCTATCCATCAAAAAACGTCATTAATACACACACACATATCTTGCTCATATTGCACACACACACACACACACACACACACACACACACACACACACACACACACACACACACACACACACACACACACACACACACACACACACACACACACACACAGGGTTGGCAGAAGTACAAGCATGCATTATTAACGTGAAAAACGCAAGTGCTCATCTCGTACCGTTTCGAATCGTCAAATCAGATTATCAAGCGTTATCTGGCCCAGGGCGACCGTTGATCTGGTTAGAGTGAAGAGGAGTCCAGGGCAGCATGCAGGGTCGTGATCTCAGCTCGGATAAGGAGGCCGTGCAGGAGTTAGAGAGGGCGCCTGGATACCATGGATACCGAGTTATGCGCAACCAAGTCGATTTTATTCGCCGAAGAATTTTTGTCGTTTGTCTGAGACGAGGAGAAACGACGGAAGAGGGTAAGGGGAGGAGAGGAGAGGAGGAGGAGGAGAGAGGAGAGGAGAGGAGAGGAGAGGAGAGGAGAGGAGGGGAGAGGAGGGGAGAGGAGGGGAGAGGAGAGGAGGGGAGAGGAGGGGAAAGGAGAGGAGGGGAGAGGAGGGGAGAGGAGGGGAAAGGAGAGGAGGGGAGAGGAGGGGAAAGGAGAGGAGGGGAGAGGAGAGGAGAGAGGAGGGGAGAGGAGGGGAAAGGAGAGGAGGGGAGAGGAGGGGAAAGGAGAGGAGAGGAGAGGATATGAGAGGAGAGTAGAGGATATGAGAGGAGGGGAGAGGAGAGTAGAGGATATGAGGGGAGAGGAGAGGAGAGTAGAGGATAGGAGAGGAGGGGAGAGGAGGGGAGAGGAGAGGGGAGAGGAGGGGAGAGGAGAGGAGAGGAGGGGAGAGGAGGGGATAGGAGAGTAGAGGATAGGAGAGGAGGAGGGGAGAGGAGAGAGGAGGGGAGAGGAGGGGAGAGGAGAGGAGGGGAGAGGGGAGAGGAGGGGAGAGGAGAGAGGAGGCTGAAGCATGCGTCTTGTGTCAGCCACCGTTGTCCGGCGGTGGGCGTGCGCGGCAGCTCGGTCACCCCAGGATGGCCGGGGGGGTTGTGAGTCTCGTCACTCGTTGGCTCAGCCTGAGAGGAAAGAGGCTCCAGTGAGTCATTGTTCTCCGCCCTGGAATACACAGCGTAGGATGGTCTATGGTGCAGACGATAACAATACAAGTACAGCACAAATACAATACAATGCAATAAGTATACCATGGTTCTATTATTATATTATCGTATGAAACCCACTGTTCGAGACTCTTGAGCACGAAAAACTTTTCATTCCTAAACGAAGCGTGCAAAGAATCACAGCCCGCTACGTTACCATGCTGTGGGATTTGCTCCATTCAGAGAATATGATTATGTTGATATTATGGGATGGACGAACCCAAAGAAACCTCTTCGGCAGCAGAAGAGCCGTGACGTGAGGGTTGCTAGGAGACGGCGGTGAGCTCTCCCTGACCCCTGACTTGGGTCATCTAGCAGCCATCTTGGGCCGCTAGATGTGGAGGAGCTCTGAGTGGAGGAGGATGACCGTCGCCCATTGGTCGAGGCGGTGCTGATGGACACGTGGGGGAGTCGTCCTCCCGGTCCCAGGGGGAGGAGGGGACGGAAGAGGCCGCTCCTCCGATTTCCCTAACGTTGAGAACCGCATCTTCAGAACCCATGTGGCCCCGCCCCGCCCCATCCCGTCCCCGTCCCGTCCCGTCCCGTCCCGTCCCGTCCCGTCCCGTCCCGTCCCCGTCCCGTCCCTTCCCGTCCCCGTCCCGTCCCCGTCCCGTCCCGTCCCATCCCGCCCCCATCCCGTCCCGTCCCGCCCCCGTCCCCGTCCCGTCCCGTCCCGTCCCGTCCCCGTCCCGTCCCGTCCCCGTCCCGTCCCCGTCCCGTCCCGTCCCCGTCCCGTCCCCGTCCCGTCCCCGTCCCGTCCCGTCCCCGTCCCCGTCCCCGCCCCGTCCCCGTCCCGTCCCGTCCCCGTCCCGTCCCCGTCCCGTCCCGTCCCGTCCCGTCCCGTCCCGTCCCCGTCCCGTCCCGTCCCCGTCCCGTCCCGTCCCGTCCCGTCCCCGTCCCGTCCCGTCCCGTCCCGTCCCCGTCCCGTCCCGTCCCGTCCCCGTCCCGTCCCCGTCCCGTCCCGTCCCGCCCCCGTCCCCGTCCCGTCCCCCGCCTCTCCACTGGAGCGCGACCCAGTGAAGCCCGGAGCTATCCGAATGTTATGGATCTCAGGTGGCAGATGACACGCACTCCCAGCATGCATCTGGTTGGAGTCAGACCAACGCGGTCTTGCTGGGGAAGCTGGTCCGGTGCCACTGTTTGAAGAAGCACATCGTTCACAGCTCTCTGTAATGGATGGCTGTTGTGCCAGCGGTTTGTTGAACACACAAATAATTGGATCCATTCCTGTAGATACCCCATCGGAGAGAGTTCTAGTTCAACGCACACACACAGACACGCAAACACACACACACACACACGCACGCACGCACGCGCGCGCACACACACACACACACACACACACTGGCCTATTCGTGCTCCTGGAAGGCACTAAGCAGAATAAATATATTACGTACTTGGAAAGCGACACATAATTAAGTGCTGCGGGTGCACACAATCTGTGTGTGTGTGTTTGTGTACTACCATTCCTAACTCCCTCAACGGGTTATCTGAACATCTAGAAACATAATTATTCTGAAAGTCTAATTTTTAATTAATAACTTGAGGTCTCAAGGTGACCAGGCAGAAAGGGATATGGCCTGTAAAAGAAACCCATTTTAACGGCACAATACTTTATTATAACAAAGTTGTCATACTCTGGTACCATCCACTGACACACACACAGACACACACACAGACACACACACAGATAAACAGGAGCACTCACACGAGCTCTCACATGCTCATGGGCCGTGAAATGCAACTTCTAGTCATACTGATAGTTTCTGGTGGTTAACTGTCCGGCAAAATGTAATTAGGTGCAACATGCAGAGGGGTGATGAATAATGGAGAGGGAATGACTTAGTGGATCGCTGGCCCATGCCAAAACGATGCCATTGATTTTCCTTCGCAGCGCCTGCAGCGATAAGGGGGCTAAAATTAGGCTTTGAAAACTGCCGATGCTAAACAAACCGTTGGACTTCTTATCAGCAACGGCTTGTTTAGCGTTAAGGGGGATCGAGAAATGGATGAATTAATGCAACGTTCAAACATTCATCACATTTGGTTATTGGGAGATGTCAGAACTGGATATTCAGTGATTTGACTAATTAGGAGTCCTGGACATCATAATGTATGATTATCGATCTGTTTTTTAATCAGTGTCTTGTAGGCTGTTAGGGCTGGAAATCACCAATTGAGGAGAAAATAAAGACGGGTTTGTCAGATGCTGATAAGGGATCTGTGGTGGACTGTGACGTCCCAGATATCACTAACGTATCTATCTGCCCCACGGAAAGAACAACGAGAGAGGGAGAGAGAGGGGGAGGGAGAGGGAGAGAGAGGGAGGGAGAGAGAGAGAGCGAGAGAGAGAGAGAGAGCGCTCCAGGATGTGTAGTGTGTGCGTGTGAAGCTCTCCTCTCAATGAGACACACGCTGAGAGTCCTCCCCACTGGGCCATCTCTCTGTCTCCTCTGACGTTTTATCTTCTGCAGCGAATCTCTCTCGCCCCCTTTCCGCAAACTGCATTAATCCTATGAAATCTGTAATAGAGGAAGACACAACACACACACACACACAGAGACACACAGACACACACACAGACACAATCATGGGACAGCAGATGTTTTCCTAGCTGCCAAAGGTCTGGACATTAAGGAGGTGGAGGAGGAGAAGGGATGGATAATTGACTGAATCAGAACTGAGATGGCTTTCTGAACCTTTCAACGCTACCTGACCCCCTCTCTCTCTCTCTCTCTCTCTCTCTCTCTCTCTCTCTCTCTCTCTCTCTCTCTCTCTCTCTCTCTCAGCACTATGGGTGCCAACTCAGTTCCTGAGCTTATTGGAGCATGTTGGCATGAGTGTGTTTGTGGACATACGTGTGTGTGTTTCTGTGTGTGTATGTACTTGTGTGTATACCTGTGTGCAGTTATGTACTACAAAAAAATCCTACACACACAACAGCCGCTGTGCCCTGTAGGCATTTTCACTGTTAGTTTAGTTAATTTCCCCATATTTTGCCACCACATTCCCACACACCACTTCAAACACACACACACCCAAACACACACACCAAAAACACACACACACCCAACACACACACACACCCAAACACACAGATACAAACACACACACCAACCAAAGATAAGAATGGCCTTTGAGGGCTGGACATCTGGTGTGCTCCCCCCGGCACTGGGCCCCAAAAGCAGACCCCCCACACACACACACATACACACACACACACACACACACACATTCACATGCACAATCTTACCCCCCAGCACCACCCCCACTATCCCCTCTACATAAGCGCTCACTGGGGGAGAGGAGATTGGATCGGCCGGGGACAATAGGTCAGCGAACACTCTCTTAATGTGATTACACCACTTCCTCATCGGATATCTCCATCCCTCCATCACTGTTCCTCAAAGTGTGGGCTGCCCTCAAGCTGGAGCCGTGACCGCACTACCATGTACTTCCTCTAGGGGTGTCTCGTGGTGCTTTGGTTGCAGAAAGTTTGGTCCTTGTGAAAACTTTGAATTTTGCTTCTCGTGATACGAAGCGTATTCATGGTTATTTGTGTTTGCTCAGGATCTCAGTAGCTGGTTCATCTCCATATTATGGATTTTGAGATGGGTCGGTTCTGCTGCTGAGTGCAAATATCTCAAGCAATGGCGGCGAGCCTAACTCGTACTCTACGCTAGGATGATACATCGTTGTTTTTTAGGGTCTGTGGTTGCTCCCCTCTCCCCTAGATTCTGTATTGGGGGGGCAGGATATAGTATGAGGGGTTGGAAATGGATAATGGAACTAAAGAAAGTGAGTTGCATGGGAAATGTGGCCTGGGGTGTTACAATAAACAAACCATTTCCACCTTCACAATAAGAGCGGCAATAACAGAGGAAAAATATACGCACAGTTTTATGATTTGATAAACAAGTTCAACAGCATTCATCATTGGTACATTTTTGGCAGGGGCGTAGAGGAACGATTTAAATAAAATTGCATTTTTATTAAAATCTGCATTTTAATAACATTTTATCAACTACACACTTGGTCATTATTCTACATGAGACACACATTATTTTATTCTTATCATCAATTACCTTTTATGCGGTATGATTTTATTTTTTTTAAATAAGATATTGTGAAAGGGGGCCTGAAAAAAACTGTTTGAGAACCTTTTGGTCGATTCTGGCTGCGTTCCCTTAAACTGCGGGGGAACACAAGGTAGTGTTATCATACAATTGTTCACACCAATAGAAAGTGTGCGTGTTTGTCCGTGTGAGTGACCCTTGTGTCTCCATATGGTCTAACGTCCTCACAATGCAATGCTTTTGGGTTCATTTGTTGAGTTGAATGAGAGTTAAAGGTGCTACAATATTGGAAAAAGGGGAAAAAAGTCAATTTGTGTGTGTGTGCGTGCACGTCCTTGCGTGTTTGTTTGTGCGCGCACATGTGTGACATTTTAAATGTGTAGAAAACCAGTTTACCACAGTGGAAAAAGGCCATTATTAAAGCCAGCTGTGCATGTGTGTGTATGCGTGTATGTGTGTGTGTATTTATCTATATGTATTTGTGTGTAGTATGTGTAAATTTCCACAGCGAACCACAATGGAAAGATGGCCTTACTAAGCCCAGCAATGTTACAGAGAACTCAGCCGTGCGGCTTACAGACGAGGGGAAGTTGTGGTTACTAGCGCTGCTGTTGATTTATGATTTGAGGCCTATATGTGCCTCTGGATGCAGTTAGCGGCAACGCTTGTCCCACAGGTACAACAAGACAGGATAAATACAGTATCGGATGATGAGACTTTCTAACAGGTGACTGTCGTTATGATTTATGAGATTGTTTCACGCGCAGCCGCTAAACTCCACATCTGGAAATCGAAACCATCCTTGTGTTGATATCTGACGTCCCAAGCTATCTTTATAGTCGACGTCTGGAGACGTGAGAGGGCTAAACGTGTGTCCGTTATTTGGCTGAAATGACAGAAACGCAAAGAGGCGAAAATAATTCAGTTCTCCAGTCCAACACCCTCTCATTCGCTCAGAGAGAAGAGGCTAATGAAGCACAGCTAATGCGTCCATTTCTCTGACTCCGTGTTGAAAACGCAAATCCATCGGCAACGTGGAAACAATTAGCGTCGGAGCGTAAACAAGAAGATTCGAAGCAGGGGAGCCCTGGAATACTGATCACAGCTTTGTAGTGGCTCCGACGGACACACACATAAGGGGTTCAGCTGTTGATACATGGTAACACAGTGGGAACGCTACAAGTCGTTTGTGTGCGTGCGAGTGTGTCCGTGCCTCTGTGCGGGGTCCAAGGGTCCCAGGATGTCATGTTATGCTGAGGAATGAAAACTAACTGTTTCACATGTAGAAAATACTCCATGGCTGTGTCTGACTCGGTCCGTGTTTCATCTCTCTCCTGCAGGGACAAAAGGCAGAAGCAGAGAAGTACTACTTGAGAGCCATTCAGCTGGACCCCACCAAGGGAAACTGCTACATGCATTATGGTATGCTCTCGCTTTATCAACATGACGTGATGGTGTATGGGCCCAACATGTGTTTGCAATATCAGTTTAACTTTTTAAAAATCATCTGTTAAGAAACAATTTTTAACGTTTTTCCCTCCAAAACGATATAACAGTATTGTGCTGCTGTTTTGTCTCTGAATGATTTATAAGATATACATTTCAGAAATAGATATGTTAATTGCAAATGGTAATTTGTATTTTTAGGTGTCCTAAGAAAAAGGTCCACAACATAGTTGTGAATTAATTAACTTTGCTATTTCATATGACATTTTATAGATGAAATGATGAACACATTTATAAACGAAAGTGTTGATAAAGAATCAATAAGGAGAATCAACAGAAAGTGATGGTTAGCTGCGACATGACCCCATGTTTAACATCTTTAAGCTCATTTGGAGGCACCATGTCACCTCTCACTTCCAGGGAAACGGGTGTGTTTAAGTTCTCAGCCATCAGAGATAGCGCAGAAAAGAAAATGAAGGAGGTGGTGTCTGAGTGAAGGCCATTGTGTCTAATCCCCTGGTCTCCGTCCTGATCTCCCCCCCCTCACCCCCCTCCCCCCCTCACCGCGCCCGGCTGCCCCGTACACGTCCCTCTGTCTCTGTTGGCGTTGGCCCCCGGGGGTCAGGGTGAAGTTGCTGTCTTTGGCCCCTGAGTTGTTTCCCGTTACGTGGCCCTCGTAGCAGAGCTCGTTTCTTGTGTTTTCTGTTTTCCTTTCTCTATCTCGTAGCCTCTCGCTGCACCGTAGGTGATGTTTGTTTTCCCTGCAGGCTCCCCTTTCTCTTTATCAATACGGCAGTACTCCCATTCTCCCCCACTTTTACACAGGCTCAGTTCCAGTTTCTTGTTGTTGCATGTGTGTTGACGTAGATCCTTTTGGATCTGTTTGTCCACCGATGTCTGTGTGTGTGTGTGTGTGTGTGTGTGTGTGTGTGTGTGTGTGTGTGTGTGTGTGTGTGTGTGTGTGTGTGTGTGTGTGTGTGTGTGTGTGTGTGTGTGTGTGTGTGTGTGTGTGTGTCTGCCTTCACGTGTGTGTGTGTGTGTGTGTGTGTGTGTGTGTGTGTGTGTGTGTGTGTGTGTGTGTGTGTGTGTGTCTGCCTTCACG